>NC_048230.1:30733346-30794936 GCF_002007445.2 Ailuropoda melanoleuca | reverse complement strand
CCCAGGCCCCGCCCGGCCCCCGCCCCTGACCTCCCCTCATCCAGGCGGGGTCCTGGGCCGCGGGGCGCTCACGGCGGCTGCGCCGCACCCCCTCCCCCGGCCGCTCCCGGCTAACTCTGTCCCCCCGACACATGGTTCCACTCAGGTACCCCTGTCCCTTGGGGAGCAGCGTGGGGGGCGAGCGGGCGAAGGGGGAGGTGGGTGAGGGGCGGAAGTGGCAAGACCCAGAGCAACAGGAAATGACTTAGGGAAAGTCCCAACCGCAGCCCCCCAACCCCCTGCCTGTAAACACTCCCACCCCACCCTGCAGGCTGGGGAAGAGCTTGTGGGGCCCGACCGACCGACTTCCCCTTGCAGAACCCAGCGGGTGCCGCGTCTCCACCTGGGGCCTCCATCACCCCCACCGAGCCATGTTCCAGGCTGCAGAAGCCGCCCAGGCCACCCCCTCTCATGTAGGTGATCAGCGGGGCGGGAGGGCTCCTCTTCCGCAGGCATCTGGCCTGGGGGTGAGGGAGTGAGGGGCGGCAGGTTTACCACCCTTTGCCCCATCCCCCCCCCCACGCTCCTGGGATCTGGGCTGGTGACCGCTGCAATGGTCTGGGGCATCCCTCTGACCTGGCCCTGACTGGCCCTATCCCTTAGGAAGCCAAAGGCAGCGGTGGCAGCAGCACTGTCCAGCGCTCCAAGGTAGGGCCCTGAAAGTGGAGTGTTGGGGGGAAGAAGGAATGGGCATGGGTCAGGCCCCTGGCTGACTCTCTTCCCGGGACAGTCCTTCAGCCTTCGGGCCCAGGTGAAGGAGAGCTGTGCCGCATGCCAGAAGACTGTGTACCCCATGGAGCGGCTGGTGGCTGACAAGCTCATTTTCCACAACTCTTGCTTCTGTTGCAAGCACTGTCACACCAAGCTGAGGTGCGCCCTTGCCCTAACCCTGCCCTTGCCTGCCAGCCCTGACCTGACCTGACCACAGTTGTTCTGCTTCGCAGCCTGGGCAGCTATGCAGCACTGCACGGGGAATTTTACTGCAAACCCCACTTTCAGCAGCTGTTTAAGAGCAAAGGCAACTACGATGAGGGCTTCGGCCGGAAGCAGCATAAGGAGCTCTGGGCCCACAAGGAGGTGGACTCTGGCACCAAGACGGCCTGAGGCCTCTCTACCGTCCACTGTCTCTGTAGAAGAGGGCCTGCAGAGGGGCAGTGGGAAGGGTGGAAAAGAGATTGGACCTGGGCTCAGGTTGGGGGGCAGGGTGGGAGGGGGATAAGGCCATCTTGCTCAGGCAGAGGGTTAGGGGGACAGGGCTCTGCTCTAGGATACCTTCATTCTCCCTGGGTGGGGGGTGGTGGTTTGGGAATCAGGATTGGGGTTTGCTCACCACCCTGCTTCCTACTTCTTTCAGCCTACCCCACCTCACCACCCTGGCCCCCTGGGAGGCCCCCAAGCCCAGCTTCCCTATCTAGGTGCCTTTTCTCCAGCAAGGAGTCACCATGCCTCCTCAGGGTCCCAAGCTCCCTCACTGCCACCTGGGGCCCTCTGTGGCCCCCATGTTTCCCTATCTACCTCTGCCCATAGCGTGGTCCTGAGCCATGGAGACCGGAGGAAGGAGAGCCCTTGTGCCCTCGCTGGGGCTCAGAATGCCCACCAAGGCCCTGGGGAGGAAGGGAGGGGGAAGTGTATTAGCCCTGCCCTCCCCCTGAAAGGCGAGGCAGGGCATGCCCGGTGGGGCTTGGGACCCATCTTGCACCACCGGAGTCAAGAAGCGGAAGCTAAAGCACCCGCCAGGCTGAGAGCCACAGAGACTGGCTGGGGGCTGGCGTGGGCCACACTCCTCTCTTCTCCCCTGTTGCTGCCGGTTTCTGACTGTTGTGATCAACCCTGTTTTAAACATGTTTTAACAGATTCTGACTCTGTATTATGTGGCCTGATGGGGTGGGGGGCAAAGGGGGGTCCTTTGTGGCAGGAAGGATGCAGACTTCTCATGCAGCGGTGACAGGGGACATGGTCAGCCCAGAGCACTCCTGGCCTTGATTAGGGTGGGGGTGGGGCTGGTGATGGGTGTCAGGGAAATGACACCAACCTGAGAAAAAGAGGGAGCCCTCCTTTTTCAACAGTCAGGCCTCGATGCTGTCATACCCAGAGTGGTTTTAGAACTGCAACTCCACTTTGCCCCTCAGCTTTGTGTTGTTTAGGAGGGTCAGGATGGGGAGCCTGGCCGGCTCAGTCAGTAGAGGTTGCAAGTCTTGATCACAGGGTTGTGAGTTCAAAGCCCACTCTCAGTGTGGAACCTACTTTAGGAAAAAAAAAAAAAAGGGTCAGGCCATCAGTAGATGATGGAGCCTAGCCTCACTTCAGTATACTGGAAGGCAGGACCCTTCTGCTGAGTCCTTGTCTGGACCGCTCTTGCCCTGGAAATCGGCAAAGGATGGTGGAAACCAGCAGATTCAGCAAGTGCTGCTGAAGGTTCTCTAGTTTGTGTGTCCTTCCCCATCTGTCATCTTCCCCTTACTTTTTCAGACTGGGGAGTGGGGCAGCCATGGTCACCGTCCCAGGTAGTCCAAGGAGAAACAGCTTATCTGCTCCTCTGAGAGACAAGTTTACAGCAGGGCAAACACGGCCAACTTAGAGGACCTGAGACACCTCCACCCCCACCTCCACCCCCAGCAGATTATAGGCAGGAAGTCTGGGTTGTCTGTTCCAGAACCAACTGTCCTGATTTCCCCAAACTGCCCATGGGCTACATGAACTGGTGGAGCAAGAGGGCTGACTCCTGGGGGATTTGCTGCCACTGCACTCCATACAATTCCTTAAGTTCCTAAGTGACACCATGCCCATAAGACAGGGTAGGGGGCGGGTTTTCAACTCTGGTGGCAGATGGGCCAGTGGCCTGTGTTGAGGTAGACAATGCCCCTTGAAGCAGCAGAGCTAACACTCAGCAGAAATGGCATTGAGTCGTCAGCATGAGGAGAGCTGAGAGCCTCATTCAAAGCAGGCCCAAATTCTGCACTAGAGGCCTCAGATGGGGACGAGGATGGGTCTCTCCCTGCTCTGACCTTAGCACCAGCAGCAGATAGACCAGGAGGAGAGAACAGAGAGGTGGCTCCTGGAGATGCCTGAGCCCTACACCAGGAAGACTACTAGATGCCATGAAGTTCTCGGACCCCAGACACGTGACACTGGGGCCAGGGGGGTCTGACAGTACCACCTTGATAATCAGCCCTGATAGAAGCCCCCTCAGCAGAGCTCCTGGAAGTGGGGAGAGTGGGGAGCCACCTCTGAGCCAGCAGTGGTATCAACCAAGTCATCCCATCCTAGGACCCCTCTTGGAGTCCTTTCAAGTTCTCTGCTGAGGGACCCACACTGGTTACCAGGCACCATACCTGGCTCCTCCTGGGCAAACACCTACTCTCTCCACTACCCAACCAAAAGCATTGCCACAGGACCCCTTGGGTATAAATGATCCCTTTTATTGTAAGTAATGCGCGACACTGGCCTGGCTTTGCACTGCAAGCCCTCGGTCGAGATATAGTCAAATAACTATGGCTGCAGGTTCTTCTGCACGATCCACAATTCAGACACAGACACAGAGCTGAGGTGGACAGGAGGGGCAGGAGGGGCAGGAGGGCGGCGGAGTGTGGACTGTCCCCAGCCCTGGCCTTTCCACGTAGGTTTGGCCAAGGCAGACACAATCCACGGAATGATGAGCAAATGGCAGCATGGCCCTTCCCACAGCAAGCCTGGGGCTGCCAGGGGACTGCCTTTCAGAATCTTCGGGCCCAGGCTGTCCTAGGCCCACAACTTGTCATCTGGGTTATTTAATATAAAGACAATAAATTAAAATTAAGCAACAGCTTGGTCCTGAGGATGCTGAGCCAGCATGTCCACAGTTTTTGGCACACAAAAAAATCAGGGTCTTTTGTTTTTTTTGGAGTACGTTTGTTGGCCTGTTTGCAAATTCACTTTTAAAACCCATTCCCTGTGAGGTAAGACCCCAGGAGGTGGGGCTCTGTGAGAGCCTGAAGCTGGGACACACAGAGTCGTCTTGTTGGCACTGGCACCGTGCTCTGTTTCCTCTTGGGGAACAGGGATTAGGGACAGGGGTGTGGGCCCAAGAAGAGTGCTACAGCCATCAGGACAGGGTCGTGGAGAGGCCGAGCTGCCACATGGCAGCTTTGGTCAAGTTGAGGGGCCAGTCCCCACCCTGGGCTAGGGCCGAGGTGGAGACAGGAGCACATGCTGTCTTCAGAGGGCTGAGCTGGGGGTGCCTGACAGAGGCCCCTGGGGGAAAAGGATGGAAACAGAGGGGCCCAGGCCCAACTGGCACCGTGCAACACACATTCCTGCAAAACCAGCTGCTTTCATTTTCTCTTCTCTCTCTTGAGGCGTCCATCACCTGTAACAATCTAGAATTGATATATATAAAAACCATCAAATATGATCTGAGATATAAATTAACAAGTACAAGGCCTCACATTACATGATGTGAAAAGGCTAAAAACAGCGATAGAAACTACATTCATAAAAGTGCATCGTCAACAAACAACGAAGGCTTTGGCTTGTTCTGGTGCCCGTGGGGAAGTGGGCATGGCTGGCAATGAGCTGCCTGGCGCTAATCCCCAGCTCCCCGGAGAGGCCCATCCCTGGGCACTGGCGTTGTTGTTGTTGTTGTTCCTTTAATGACAACTCCCAAGGAAACTGGGTGTTGGGAGGGAGGAGCTCTAGCAATAGGCACATTTTGGAGGGGAGGGGCCGGAAGAAAGGACCAGCGCCCAGGCTGAGGTAAATAAGGCCAACTCTAAGCTGCTTGGAGATACTGGCTCCCTGACCCCTGCTACCATTCCTCCTCTAAGAAGGGAAAGAGGCTGAGACCTCATGGGGATGGGCAAGGCTGGCCAAGGAGGAACAGAGACGGTAGTTTGGGACACAGTTGATGACATCATATGGGCTCTCCCTTCTACCAGGTGGAGAGGGCTCTGGCTTAGCAGGGTCATGACTCACAAACAGCCAGATCCAACCTCCCTGGCTATCTAAAAGAGCCTGCCCAAGCGCTCAGGGCAGCCAGCTGGGTCAGATGCCCTCACCACGCTGTCCATCTTCCTTTCTGCTCCAGTGGGGGAAAAGGTGCCAGGTCAGGAACACAAAGGCCATTACCTTTAGCTCTTTCCAATCCAGCCCAAGGCCCAAGCCCACAACAGGGATACTCAGAGCCCAAGGGTACACAGTCTCCAGTTTAGAAACTGGGTACAGCATAAGAGTGACTCCAACTTGTAAAACAGAGACAATTGCATTGACAAAACTGGGTCTCCCCCCCTAAGTGGGGGCAGTTCCACATCTCAGGCCCCTGCTGGGGGAGGGAGGGGCGCAGGGTCATGGGGGCAGGCAGGATGGGCTCCTCCTTCCCTGAATAAGGCAGCATAACATTTGCTTCATTCATCTTTGGTAAAGGACAGGGACTGGCAAAACTGACCTGGGGGCTCTGGGGAGAGTGCAGCCCCAGCCTCTGCCTTCCATTGGCTGTGGGATGCTGGGCTTTACCTCAGGCTTGGGTGGGCTCATCCAGCCCAGAGATGCCCTGGTGGTCTCCAGACATGGGAGGAGAGACAAAATAACACTCTGAATGAAAGTAACACTATTCAGACCCTCGTGTCCATCCTGTGCCCCCAGACCCGTGGGGCTTTGGTGCTGATTGCAGTGTCAGGACACAGCCCTGAGGGTGAGGCCCTCAGCGCTTTACACACTGTCCCTAGCCCCTTCCCCTCCACGCTGAGCTCAGGATGCTGGAGCTCTTGGGTCTGGCAGGCTGGGGGCTCCCAGTCCTTGAGGCTGCGGCTACTCTGCCCTGGTTCTGAGCCCCAGTGGTAGAAGGGGCATAGACGAACGCTGGTTGGACTGGAGCTCCACGGTCCACAGCGTTGCCTGGGAGAAGCAGCAACTTTGCAGAGCCCCGTGGCAGCCCTTGCCCGTGCAGCAGGGGCAGCTGGCAGCAGTGTGCCTTGAGAGCTCAGTACACGAGCTGTGCAAAGTGGTGTGTGAGCAGCTCCTCGGCAGAAGGTCTCTGGCGGGCCTCCACAAAAATGCGCCTCAGGAAGTCCCGGCCGTGCTCAGAGATGTGGGAGGGCAGCTGAGGATTGGTGGGCTGGGTCGCAATCTTGAAAATGGCGGCCATGGCTTCATACTCTGCCCAAGGTGGTTTCTCCGTCAGCATCTCTACCACGGTGCAGCCCAGGCTCCTGGGAGAGAGAATCACTTGTCACCCCCGGCTCCCTGACCTGCCCACCATCATGAAAGGAGGTGCCTTTCTCCGAACACCCTGAGGCAGGATGGGGCAAGCTGAGGGTTGACACCTCTGTAGAGGGTCCCCAAGGCCTCATCTATGAGGGCTTCATCAACCTACACCCACTCAGGTGAGTCTTGAGATTGAGGAAGAGACCCCTTAGCATGGACAGAAAGAGCTCTGAGAGAACCATGTTAGTTTCTTATTGCTGCTGCAATAAATTACAATAAGCATAAGACATAACAAAAATTTCTTCTGGAGGTCAGAAGTCTAGAACCAGTCTCAATGGGCTAAAGTCAATGGGTCAGCAGGGACGGTTCCTTCTGGAGGGTCTGTTTCTAGAGGCTGCCAGCACTCCTTGGTTCACGGCCCCTCCTTACACCACTCCAGTCTCTTGCTTCCGCTGTCCCATCTCTTGCTACCCACTCTCACCAGCTGCCTCCCTTTTGTAAGGACACTGGCAATTATACTGAGCCCACCTGGATGATCCAGGATAAGCTCCCCAACTCAAAATCCTTCAATTAAGCATATCTGCAAAGGCCCTGCTGCCACGTAAGGAAACATCAACAGGGCATGGGGTTAGTATGTGGGCATCTTTGAGGAACCATCACTCAGCCCACCACAATACAGTTCTGAGGGGAAAAGACACTCTCACAACTTCCAGGCCCTTTCAGAGGACGCACAGGAAGTGAGGTAGTGTAAACACAAGCCATCCGAATGCTAGGAGAAGAAGAAACCTGCTACGATTTAGAGACTGACCCAGGCCTTCAGACTGGTGCTACTTCTGTTAGGAATTTAGCAAACCCTAGGGATGTTTTTCACGGCCCAAGTTCTCATCAACAGCAGATAAGGTGCTATTTGGGGTTAAAACGCAATGCATTTGCTGTATGTGCTGCGGCAGGCACCGACATCCTGGCCTGGCTCCTGGCCTGGCTGCAAGAGGTGAGTCTCCTCTTCTTCCCACCACACCGCAAAGCCCCCACAGCTCATTTCTAAGTTAGAGTCACGACAGCCCAGACATGGAGATGCCATCCCAGCATGTCCCCAGCACTCACCACACGTCTGCCTTCCTTCCATAGCCCTCACCGCTGATCACCTCAGGGCTCATCCAGTAGGGCGTGCCAGTGACCGAGCGCATGCCTGTGCCTGACATACAGATGGTCTGCAGGCGCTTGCTGGCTCCGAAGTCCCCCAGCTTCACGTTCCCGGCAGAGTCTCGGAGGATGTTGGCTCCTAAGGCATGAAAGGGCAGAGGCTACAACCCTCGACCCTCTGGGCATTTTCTACCATCCACCCTTTTCCCCTCCCTCCCAGGTCACGGGGTTGCTGGGGAGAATGGAGACTACCATGCATCAGACATGACGTGCACAGAGCGCTACTGGCTCCGCCCTACAGCATGAAATGATCATCACCATGTCCAACATCTGCACAATACCCTACAAGTAGTTTTCCAAATTGCTCAACCAATCTATACCAATCCCCTAAGGAAGCAATTAGGGTCTCACTTTTTAGAAAATTCAGAATGGTTAAGTGACCAGGTCTTGGGGACCCCACAGCCTATGCCTGCTCACCCTTGATGTCTCGGTGAACGATCATGTTGCTATGCAGGTAGGACATGCCCTCCAGGATCTGCCGGGTATACTTGCGGGTCACACTCTCTGTCAGAGCTCCGTAGGCCTTCAACTGGTCTTTCACTGAGCCCTACAGCCACAGGAGTCAGAGGGAGTCAGCTCAGGAAAGGGTAGAGAGGGGACAGCCAACCCCGGTGAGCGATGCACCAGGCTTTGCTGGGGGGTACCAGGCAGCTTAGAGAATAGTTCCCTTAAGCCACGTATGAGCTAAATCCAGAAGGGAGGCCTCTCTGCTCCAGGAACAGGTGGTCCTTACTGGAGAGTGCAGCCTCCCTGTAAGCCTCAGGTCAGGGTGGCCTGGGACGCTTCACATCCCACACCGTCACCACCGCCAGACGCAGGGCTCTCCTGACTTTGACCGTCACCTCTCATTTTCCCCCTGAACCTCTGGCATCTCAAGTGATCAGAAGCATGTCCAAGGGACCCCTCCTCCAGAGCCCGCGGCCCAGGTCTGGGCCTCTTTTGTGTGTGTCCCACATGCACTGAGGAGCACGTACCCCCGGCATGTACTCCATGAAGATGGTCAGAGTCTTCTCGGCACGGTCCCGCAGACAGCCATAGTATTGCACTATGCGCTCATGCTGCAAGTTCTTCAGCAACTGGATCTCACATTCCAGAGCACTCACCTCCTAGGGGAGGGGCCCAGTGGTCACCTTGGCTTGCAGGGCCCCGCTTCTGCCCACCTGGGATCAGCTCAGCTTGCCCTAATAAGTGACCTCAGAGGAGTCTATCTGCCTTGGGAACCT
Source organism: Ailuropoda melanoleuca (assembly GCF_002007445.2). Lineage (NCBI taxonomy): Eukaryota > Metazoa > Chordata > Mammalia > Carnivora > Ursidae > Ailuropoda > Ailuropoda melanoleuca. The sequence goes on along the minus strand of NC_048230.1, from coordinate 30,786,294 downwards.
CAGCTGGAGCAAAGGGGTACTCTCTTAACCGTCTGGCCCTTGGACACAATGTTGGGCGACCCATGGGACAGTGGCACTCCCATGCTGGAAGAAGGCAGACAGTGGGGTGGGAGAATGGGTGTAGGTGCTTAGTTAAGGTAACTGCTGCATTTGTCCACTCAGAGTGGAGTGTAGGCCATACCCAAAGTCGAACTCCAAAGATAAACTCCTTCCTGGACCGAGGGCTGAGAGGCATCTGTTTGGTGAGGGTGGGCAGGTACTGCTCTTTGTGGCACTGGCCACTGCCTCTCAGTTCGGGTGGTTTGGTACTTTGGCATCAACTCAGGTCTTCATACCTAATCCCTCCCCTAGGGGGTCTAATGCTTGTTTGGACCACAGTCCCTCTGCCCCATGGCCATGGCCAGGGAGGAGAACAAGGGAACTTGGAAGGAAGAATGATGGGGGAAACAAGCTGTAGCTTCTTGAGCAGTTGATCTATGCAGTGAGACAGGAATTCCTGTTAAGGGCGGAAAGTGGAAGCCAGACCATGGGGAAGGCAGTACCTTGCTTGTCTCAGGGCTGTCTGGGTCAAATTGGACTTGCTTGGAAGCAAGTTCACGTCCTGTGTCCACATCATAGCACAGATAGACCCTGCCGAAGGCACCCTGGCCCAGGAGCTTCCCACGGCGCCAATTGATGGGGGCACTAGGAGCTACAGGAGAACAGATGGAAAGAACATTAGCCCAGGCACATTATTTATTGAGATCTTGCCTTGGTTTCCAGAGGCTCTGTGATGGGACCTCCGGCTCAAGACCCCCTCACTCAGCACCATCCTGCCTCTCAGCCCAGCATCTCGACCCCATCTGGAGCAGGCTTGGTGCCCTGATCAGTGGGACCATTAGGTCCTGAGAGGCAGATGACTGGCTACCGTCATGGTTAAACACTCCTCTGAACTGACCAAATACCTTTACTACCTAAGTCCCTAAACATCTGAATATGGCAAGGACTGAGGAGATTGCTCTTCCATTTAAACAGAGACTAAAGACCAGAGAGGGAAAGTGGCTTGTCACACAACAGTAGAACGAGGCTTAAGGTCCAGGGGATCTGCTGCTGACCCACAGGCTCTTCCAGTGTGATGAGGATGGGCCAGAGCAGCCTACCACTGAGCTGAACAGCCCCAGGAGACCTCTGGCTACCTGCCCTGCCGCCTGTCTGAGCACCCCCTGGGCAGTCTCCTTCTGGCCAGGGCCCACTCCTCACACTTGGTCGGCACATTCCTCTCCTGCACAGAGAGGGCATTCTCGCTGTCCGCACTCCGCAGGCGCCCTCTGGGGTCCAGGTATTGCACCGCCAGACCCATGTTCTCGCCATTTGTGCTCAGAGACCGGCTGGACGGCACCAGGGTAAAGAGGTTGCCTTGATGACGCCGTATTCGTGGAAATGTTCTTCTGCCTGAAGGGGTGCAAGAGCCAGAGTAAAGCAAGTCAGACCCCTGGCCACGAGGCTAAACGTGCAAACCACATCATCCCATCTGCCCTTTTACCTAATCCTTGCCAGAATGGCTAATGTCCCAAGCACCCTGAGAATCAGAACAGAGGCAGGAATTAGGGAGCAGCCAGGGATGGTTCAGGAAGCCCTGGCCAAAGGGAAGGCACCTCGGGCACCACATCACTCGCAGGGCTAATCCACTGCTGAAGTCTGTCTTCCCTGGCATCCTAATCCTAAACCTTTGTGGAAGCTCCATTCTGTCTGCTGCCATGGGGCAGAAGAGGGCGCTGGAGAGCTGGCACCATGGGACATGCTAGGGATTCAGATCAAGGGCAGTGTTCCCAGTGGCAGCATCTTGGTTTCCAAACACTGTCCTTCCGCCCATCTCCCCTCAGTCTCTAGTGCCTCAAGTCTTGGCACAGCTCCTCAGGAATAAAGAAAACGTGCGGTCTGGAGGGCCTGGGCCTAGCCCCTAGCAGGGCTTTTGGGTGGCAAAGCTCTACCCATGTCCATTCTGAGGCAGCCAGCAGGGGGCAGGGTAGAGGTGTACTCACCCTCATTGTAGTCCTTGTGGTGCACAGACACGTGGTAGCGCCGGGGGTAGGTTCCACCTTTGACCCCTTTGTCATACAGCTGAGTTTCCCGATCTGAGTTAGATAGAGGAGACAGAGGAATCACTGGTTTCGGGGTAGGTCAATGTGTGTGAACCATTTAAGCCCCTCTGTCACCTGAGACGTCAGAGCCACAGGCCCGAGGAGAATTAAAATACACTCCTGGCTTCCCAACTCAGCTAGCAAAAGCAGAATGCCCCAGTCCCATCCAGACACCCTGCAGTGCTCTTCAGGCTCTGGAGAGCTCACCTGAGAATTCCTGTCTGTTGTCTGGGAAGCTCTGGGCTCGGGACATTCTCGATTTCCGGAAGGATGGGCTGGAAAAAAACAAAATGAAATCACAACGTAGACATCAGCCTACCTGGAAAAGCTGCCCACCAGGGCAGAAGGTAGGATATCCAGATGGATTCTCTTTTCTAACTCCCTCCGCATCATTATATAGAATAGAAAAACCTGAAAACAAAATATCCAGACTGCCTAGCTTACCACAGTGCCTGCTTGGCATGTAATCTTTCCTCACAGTTTGGGAGGGAAGCAGAATTTGAGAGAAACAGCCCTCTTCTGAGTTTGACCTCCTACTTTCTCTTTAGTAGTCTGAGGTCCAAATCTGACAGAACCTGGAAGAATCAACTCCTCTAGCCCTCACAAACTCCAGCTCGGAGTTTGGCACACCACTTTCCCTTCTTGCTCTTTCCTCCCACCTTGGTAACAGGCGAAGAGTTCCGAAACATCCCTTGTCCACCGCAGTAATAAAAATAGCAACAACACCAAGCATCTTCCTTTCAGACTAAGCACCACCATCCCACTTTAGAGACAGGGAAACTGAGGAACGGAGAGGTTAAAGGAAGCTACTTGACTTATATTGGATGGAGCTGGGATCTATGTGGCTACAGATCCCATAAGGAGGAGAGGAAAGCACTATGCTCAAGTTAGGCTGGGCCTCAAGCGAGTAAGTCCAGGTCTCTGGGTGTTACTCCCAAGGAAATAAAAACAAAGCGTTGGAGGGACAGAGGCAAAACCCAAGGATCGTACCCTGGGTACGCTCAGCTATCTTTCCTAGAATTCACCGGAATGGTCTTCTACCTTACACGTCACAGTGCCTTTTGAGAGGGCCACGGGTCAGAAACGGTCAAGGCAATGACATGGGGGCCGTCCCCTACTTCACAACTACTAGACCTTCCATGGTCTTGTCCTACTGCCCGGCCCACTCCCCACCCCTGCTTGGCCACAAAGCTTAGGAGATAATCCAAAGCCAGAGTCGGTCCCTGTCCAGGCAGAGTCTTCAGATTGTGGCAGCAACTCCTGGCACTTTTACCTGGGCCGTCTTGCTCCCCTGGTTGAAGAGCAAGCCCCAAGCAATGCTACGAATTGGACACCAACAAGTAACTATGACTGTATTCTATGACGTCTAGAAGGAAGACAGTGCTCCTTAGTTTTCAGATCTGTTAGGAAAGACATAGTATGAATTTGGCCGGTATCCATGTGAACAATTAATCAGTTAAACAAAGAAGGGGGGAAAAAAATTCCTAAACCTGCTCCATAGCCTCTGACTACAACCCTAAGCCCAGCCAGACATGATCAAATGTGCTATTGGGCATAACAAGGTCAAGAAGAGAGACTGGCTGGATCAGTGTCAAAGCCAACTCTAAACATACCTCTGCTGATGGGTGAACCAGCTCCACAGAACCATTTGGTATGTAAGACAGCACTTGTTCCCTCCTAAAGTGTGAGGAAAGATTACACACCAAGCAGATAGTGCGGTAAGCTAGGCAGTCTGGGTATTTTGTTTTCTGGTTTTCTTTTTTCTTTCTTTTTCTTTTCTTTTTTTTTTTAAAGATTTTATTTATTTATTTGACAGAGATAGAGACAGCCAGCGAGAGAGGGAACACAGGCAGGGGGAGTGGGAGAGGAAGAAGCAGGCTCATAGCAGAGGAGCCTGATGTGGAGCTCGATCCCATAACACCGGGATCACGCCTGAGCCGAAGGCAGACGCTTAACCGCTGTGCCACCCAGGCGCCCCTGTTTTCTAATCCAGTTTCTAACTCCATCAGAAACATTTGGAGGAAAAAAAAAAAAGGAAAGTAAACCCACAGGTGACAGTTCAAATTTTCCCCCAAAACACTGAAGGTTCACTACTTCAGGCCAGATCACAGATGAGGCCAAGAGCACAAGAGCAGCGTGTATTATACAGAAACTCAAAACATGTAAAGCACTTGGGATAACAAAGCAAGCATTTAATACATATGATTGCTATTATGAGCTACTATTACATTCACCTAATTATACAAACATAACATTCTCATGGTATTTGAAAAATTAAGGAAAGGGCTAGGAATCCCAGAAAGAGGTTTCTTTCCCAGAAGCATGATGTTTTAACCATGGACCTGCAGGCCAGCGTCTAGATCAGAGACATACTAGCTAACTCTGTCTCCTCAGCCCATCAGTCCCAAACATGCCTATGTACTAGCCCCCAAAGCAGCCACAGTCCCATACCTGTCTGCCGACCTGTCCAAAGATTGGCAGCTTCCTGACAAGGAATTCTCAGCACTGCTCAGGGGATCCAACATCTGCAAGGCAAGTCATACAATAAAACCCCAGCCGCAGCCCCAGTCCCAGCCAGGTGACTCAGGGCTTTATGGCCCAGCCAAGGCCAACAAATAGTCCTTTTTGTCAAAATATGAAAGTGCCCTTTCTCTGCCTGTGCAGTGGGAAGAATGGTTAGGAAGGTACCATTCTCCCCCGTAGTTTGAAAGGCAACTTTCCAGGAGGGAGAAAAATGTCTGGCCAGCATCCCAAGGAGCTCTGCCAGGAGAGCAAAGCAGAGACGCTACTTCTCTTGTTGGCATTTTGTTGGCTCATGAATACTGGGAGCCTGGCACTGAAGCTGGTACTACCCCGCAGAGGCTTCCATGGCATATGGGTGGGACCGTAATGCTTCTGTTTACACTCCATAATTTAAAATTTACAGAGACAAGTATTGCCCTCATTCCACAGACAAGTCACTGCAGGTCTAGGAAGGTTAGGAGAATTGTTTCAAGTTATGAAACTAGTATTATGCAGTTGATACTGATGAAAAAAGTCCTAGTTGCCGGTTCCCATATGGAGGCAATAAGTATCTATGTAAGTTAAAATGTTTCTCTAGCCCTTGGTCAATGCAGTAACAAAAAGCCTTCAGATTAGCTTTTTCTCCAACTAATCCCCCTTCATTTTGCTTATGGGGGTATTCTCTATCAGAGTATTCATTGTCTGAGATCCAAAGTTAAACATTACGTAGGGAAGCAGAAATCAGAATTATGAAAATTCACTAACAACTTTCATAAAATTAGTTTCCAACTCAAATTATCCCTTCCTCAAATTATCCCAAAGTATCACAGCAAAGGGGAAGTAAAGGAGGTTATGATGTGTCAGCAAAATTTTTGTTAGAAAAATTAAGCCAAAAAAATTAACATGAATCATGCTTTTGTTCATTCTAAAACTTAGCAAAGAGATGCAACTATTACCATAATCTGATGGAAAAAAAAAACCAAAATAAACCTATCTTAGTTTCACTTTTCAAGAAAGTCCCAGTTGAATATTCTTTCACTATATACTATACTGTTTTGGTCTCTGTTAAGTGGATTTATCTTGAATGGCTGGTTACCGGGAACAATTCACTTTAGCTAAGGTGAAGGACCTAGGCATCCCTTCTTTGGCCTCTTTCTAAAACTCTGTCCTCGCTAGGAGTCCGATACTCCCACACCTTCCAGGGTAGGCAGGTAAAGCAAAGATGTAAAAGGACCAGGATATAGGGCCATGGGGAAGGATAGAGACCAAAGGCAATGAACTCATTTGCATCTCTGAGATTTTATACCCAAGTCACCTCTGACAGAGCTGATGGCCAGAAGTGCTCTGTTTAGAGAAAACAGAAAGGATGGTCAGTAAAATACCCAAGGAGGGAATCCTTAACTAAAAGCACTCCAGGTCACTGTTCTAAACATAAATTTATCTGGAAGCAGGAGTTACAGAAAAGAAAAGCAGCAGTGTAAACAGCTTCCTTCTCACAGTCTATGTAGTTTGGATAATGCTTTATAGAGATTAGCTATCACTGGGAAAGAAAAGTTTTAAGAATCAGTTTTAGGGGAAAGAAAAGTGACAAGGATCAGTTTCCTGTAAAATCCCTTATGTGGTGGTGCTGGTCCTTCTGTGATGCTATTGCTCTTAAGAAATTTCCCCTTCCCAGACCAAATCTTAAAAATTTATAAGAGTGGATCTTTCTCTTATGAAATCAAAGTAAGCTTGTTGAAAAGACCAGGATGAAGCCAGAGAGCTCACTCTTGCTGAGTTCACTGAGCCAAAATGCCATTTTCATCAAGTAAGTCACTAGTTAAAAAGTTAGCCATTAAAATGGGTTAGCCATTGTGGTGGGCATACCCTAAGGTGGCCCCGACAATGAGTCACAGTCTTGTATAAACACCTCCCCTAAAGTATGGGTAGAACTTGTAACTTGTTTCTAGTCAACAGACTATGGCAAAGAGGGTGGCATATTCATTTCCACGCTTATGTTACATTTTATGACTCCATCTTTACAGACTGAAGCAAGAGATTCTCCTCCTGCCTTGAAGAAGCTGCCATGTTGTGAGAGAGCCATGTTGCAAGGAACTGAAAGTGGCTTCTAGGAGCTCAGAGTGGCCCCTGGCCAACAGACAGCAAGAAAACAGGGACCACAGTGCTAATAACAACTGCCAACAAACACATAAGCTCAGGGGGGAACCCCAAGTTCCAGAAAAGAATGCAGCCTGGCTGACACTTGACTGTAGTCTTGTGTAACCCTGAATGGAGGACCCCATTAAATCATGCCTAGGTTCCTTACCCAGGGAAACTGTAAAATAATAAATGTATGCTGTTTTTAAACTGCTAAGTTTGTGGTAATTTGTTGTGTTGCAACAGATAAGCTAATATAGCTGTCTACCATCATAAAAGCTCACCCAAAATCACCATTTCTACAGTGCAATTTGGATATGGTACACCCCCTACCTTTCATCAAGAAATAGCAAAACTAAAATATGGCTGATAAAAAACAAAATCTGTCGGTTTAGGATTGGTCATATGTTAAACTCTGCTGATATCACAGGTGGTTGTAAGGAAGTATTCAAATAGCAGAGTGGTGTTCTGAGGGGAGACCAGTGAGAGGAGCATAGCAGAGGAAAAATTTGTCACATGCTTATCCAACACCAAGAAAGCTGGGTAGTTTACACACTGTCCATGGTAGGAATTAATACTTGGCCCCTAAAAAGGAATAATCTGTATTTGGGCAGGCCTGGTTTACAAAGGAGCTACTGGATGGGGTTCAAATCCCTCAGCTCTGCACCATGCCCACTGAGAAGCCCCATTATAACCTTGGTCTGACACACTCCAAGGCACATCCCAAGCCCTGTACTCACACACTGCTCGCTGGTCTCTGGGATGAACTCCCCTTCGCTGTTGATGCTGGTGTAGGACCCCTGACGGGCAATGCGTTGCTGCCGCTCAGGCACGTAGCCAGGGGGAGGTGAGCTTCGGCCAGGGTTCTGGGAGCCTAGAGCACAGAAACAAGACCTTTTACAACAGAGCCCAGAATATGTGGCTGAGAGCAGCAGACAGGGTACCAGGTAGGAACTCAGCAGAATTCGTTTCCTTCACTCTATGTGGCAGATACAATGGATTAGACTCAAGATCCATTCTACCCTTCTAGTATGCCTTCCTATACTTCAGAAGTTAATTAGGTAAAAGCTATTATTCCTAAGACCCTCTAAGGTCCGGCCAATCAGATGCACTTGTGTGAGATTTAGATGGGTTCCTGCTGCTCCTACTGCTCCTGGGCATAGTCATAGAAGCCCTGGTTTTTCTGGGGCAGCATGAGCAGAGGTCCGACACCTGGCCTCCAGTTTTCCCGAAGTCAAGACGCAGATGCAGTCCTCCCTATGCACGTGGTGTGGACCAGAGCACTGGGGGAATGTGCTTCTGAATCTGGTAGTTTCCTGGTTACAGATAGGGTAGGAGCTCTGTGGTGTCTTAACCTAGAATCTATTTCTTTCTCTCCAATCACTTTATATGCCAGGATGTGCACTAAATCTCTTCTCCGCGAAACTAGTTAGAGTGGATTCTACTCTGTGCACCTGAACCGTGACCAATATACTTTGGAATGAAAAGGTATTACACACTTGACCTAGAATGAACCAAAAATGTCTCCTGTAAGGGACTGATTAGAGAGAAAGAAAAACTTATTTATTGATGAAGTCCCAGACAGTGGTCCAAACTATCTCCAGACAGGATGAACTGCCCCCAGTCTGTTACATGGAGTATATAGGTGAAGTCTCCCTGGGATAAAATATCCAAGGCCCTAGACACCCATTCTCTCCTTTACCAGCTACCACTGAACTCTCCCCTGGTTTTACAGGTAGCATGGGACTTACTCACATGAGGCCAGGACTACAGACCCAGAAGGGGCTGGGGGAAAATAGCAAAGGTTTTCTGAGCTTTTATTTCCAGCCAGAGACTTTCACTTTTTCCAATACACATTGCTGCCTGCAGAGAGCCAGCCTTGTTATCTGATGGGCAATGGGCCAGGGGCTATTGTGCACAGGCCCACAGCTTGGGGCAGGAAAGGGAAGTCTCCCCAAACCAATGGCTATCAGAGGAAGCAAATGGAAAAACCAGGAGTTGGCAGAACTGCTCCAGAGCATTTTCAGTTTTGTTTTTATCTTCAATTCAGAAATTGGGGGCTAGTAAGACACACACCAGCAATCGAAAACAAATGAGACAGGGACCTTAACAGGACAGGATACTGGACTGCAAGACTCACTGTTGTGCCCACTATTTACCAACAGAGACAGCAGTGAGCCAGACAGCACAAACCACAGTACTATGCAAGACAACTCATTCTGGGCCTTGGAAGGCAGGCATGGTGGGGATGGCAAGCTCTCTGGGATGCCCTTCCCCGGCATTCCAGCCAGATCTTGCTCTATTCTTATAGGGCCGTTTGTGCCAAAGGGCCCCGTCAGCAGCAGCTGAAGCAACAAAGCAGAGTGGTTGTCCTGTGTTCAGAGTGGCCCACAGCTCTGCGCGAAGGTGTTCTACACAGGAGGAGAAAGCCAGGGCTTTAAGCTGCTGACTAGCTGTGCTCCTCCCAGGGCATGCCAGCTGTCTGCCAGCTCCTTAACCCATAGTGCAAAGTCTGAGCAAAACTCTCACCCAAAGCTGAAAGACTGGCTCTCAGATTCTAGCCCTTCTCATAGGAGACACCGGTCAGGAAGCTGATGCAGTCAGGAAGTTCCCTCCGCAGGGAGTTCTAGGGTTTGGGGTCAGTGTTAATGTGCAGGTCATTCCAAGTACAAAGAGATAGCTCTTTTGGCCATCAACTATTCTCTAAACCCTGCTGTCTCTTGCTGGGCAGATGAGACTGGGGGAGGAATCGACTGTTTTTTTCCTTCCTCAATGGGAAATCTTAACCAGTATTTTTCAGTGCTCACACTGGACCAGGCTGTGCAGAACAGTGCTTCTTAACGTTTCATCCCACAAGACCCTGAGAACATCCTAGATGTTTCAATTTTCAAAATTCCCATTTGATTTTGAAGTTGCCATCACTACTAAATAGTTTCTGGTCTCATCCAGCATCACAAAAGAAAAACCCCGTGGAAGTGAAGGAAACTGACCTATGTGATGGTGGGCTCTGCCCTTCTACTGCACCAGGAGGGGAGGTCTGCACTGCGCACAGCTCTCTCACCAGCTGCTGCCAGGGACTCCCTGCAAGTCACCTCGTCCTTTCAACACTTTCTCCCCCTCTCCTCTCCGAAGAATAGGGCTCCCCTCCCCCTTGTCAAGGCATTAGGCACCCTCTATCTGCACTCCCCACGTCATCTGCAACAGGAGTTGGCTTCCCCACGTCCCCTTGGCACCTCCTTCAATCCCCTTTTCAGCTGACTTTGCACCTCCCTTCTTCATGAGCACGCTCAGATTTCTAGCTTACAATCTTGACCTTACTTTTTGCCTTTCCTGTAAGCCACTAACCTCTGTTTTTCTTTCACAGCCAAACTCCTTGAAAGAACTGACTGCCTCAGCTCCCCCACCACCCATTCCTTAGGGGCTGCAATCTGGCTTGCCTCACTGTGGGACTGCAGTGGCAAGACAAGGAGCAAGATGGAGTAGAACAGAGGCAAAGGCACTTAATGAGATGCATTAGACCCAACAGGAGTCAGAATGTGGCAGGGACAAGTCCTGCATTTGAGGCTTGGCTGCGTGGCTTAAGGGCACCACCCAACGTATTATGGAAAAAATGGTGCTTGAGCTCGGCTTCAAAGGTGGACAGAATTTCTACAGGCAAAGATATAAGGAAGGGCATCGTCACGTAGGGAAATTCCATCTGCCTTGTCTGAAGATCTCCCCATGGGGTCTTTCTTTTGGGTTAACTTATTACCTAGTTGTTGTTGTTTTTGCTTGTTGCTTGTTTTTCTTTTTTAGCATGAACTAGTTTAACAGACTAATTGGATTGAAAAAAATTAAAATTAAAAAATTTAAAAAATTTAAAAAAAAATTAAAATTCAAGGTATGTATATTATGATGGGGAAAACAAAAAGCAAACAGGACAGCTGGTTTCAAACAGTTGGAAACCTATCATATGAAAGATGTTATCTATGTATCTGTGTTGGTCAAGAGAGCAGTACCAGACTCACTGGGTAAAGTGAGGGAAGGCAGATTTTCAATTCAATATAAGGAAGAAGTTCAAAGAAACAGCATGGATTGAGCTACCTTGCACTTCCCCATCACTGAAAATAGTGCCGCGGGGGGCTGAATGACCCGCATGTTGCCATCTCTCACTAAATACTCACCGGTTTCTTCATGTTGGGGGGGGAGGAGGGCAACCCCCGCCCCTTGTTCCTGCTGCTTGGGAGTTGAATCACTAAGGCCTCTCTCTCTCTTTTTTTTTTTTTTTTAAGATTTTATTTATTTATTTGACAGAGAGATAGCCAGGTGAGAGAGGGAACACAGCAGGGGAGTGGGAGGGGAAGAAGCAGGCTCATAGCAGAGGAGACTGATGCAGGGCTCGATCCCAGAACGCCGGGATCACACCCTGAGCCGAAGGCAGATGCTTAACAACTGAGCCACCCAGGCACCCCTCACTTTTTCTGACCTAGCTTTGAAAGTCATAAAACTCGAGCGAGTCATAAGCTCGCCTAGAATAAAAGGGAGTGGGATAGAGTCCTCGCCTCTTTTTTTTTTTCAAAGATTTTATTTATTTATTTGACAGAGATAGAGATAGCCAGCAAGAGAGGGAACACAAGCAGGGGGAGTGGGAGGGGAAGAAGCAGGCTCATAGCGGAAGAGCCTGATGTGGGGCTCGATCCCGGAACGCCGGGATAACACCCTGAGCCGAAGGCAGACGCTTAACGACTGCGCCACCCAGGCGCCCTAAGGCCTCTCTTTTGGCCCCATTTCTACTGCAAGGACTTCTCCTCATGCCTGATACTTAAACCCTGACTCTCCCTTCTTCCTGTTTTCTTCTACTTCCAGAAGGCCTTACACTGTACCGTCACAGCAGCCACTCAAGACATTTGTGGATGAAAAGGACAAGTTGTGTCTCTTACCCTTTCCAACCTGGCTGGTACCATGTAAGGCCCCCTCCCACCCTCTCCTGTTTCTCTGGTCACTCCTGTGTCCTCTGCAGGTTCATCCTCCTCTAATTGGCCACTAAATGTCTGGGTTCCCGAGGCTCAGCCTCTTCTTACTCTGCAGTCTCTGCCTAGGGCCTCTCATCTGGACCTGAGGCTTCAACTGGACAATTTCTAATTTTTTTTCTAGTCCTGATTTCCTCCCCTTTGAGCTGAAGACCTGTATATCTACCTGTCCATTTGATAGGTCCTCTTAGCTGTCTCAAAGGCACCTCCAATTTAACCTATCTAAAAACATCAGGTCTGCCTCTTCTCAGCACAGGAAACCAGGCTCTCGTCTCTCGTTCCTGTCTTAGTGAAAGGCAATGCCATTTATCCAGATCCATAAACCAGTAACTTATCTCCTGCCCTTCCAACACTCACAAAGTGAATCGAATACCACAGTGGTTCTTAAACCTCTTAGAACCCTTTTACACTTTAAAAATCAAGAACACTGAAGAGTTTTTATTAAGCGGGTTATATCAATTGATATTCACTGTATTAGAAATTAAAGCTCAAAAATTTTGAAAACACAATAATACACAAGCACACATTCCATTAGCCATCAGAGCAATTACATCACCTCAGTCAGGTAACCTCTGGCAAACTCCACTCAGACTCAAGAGAGAATGGAGTAAAAAGGCAAATCATAGACCTCCTGAAGGGATCTCAGGGACCCCCTCCCCGCCTCAAGTCCCTAGACTACACTTTGAGAACCAAGCAACACCATGTTTTGTTGGTTTTACCTTCTAAAGGTCTCAAATCCACCTGTGCTTTCTTCTCTCCACTACTCCACTAGCCTAATCCAAACTTCTGTGTTCTTCACCTGGACCAAACTACACTAGCCTAACATGGTTCCCCCTTTGGTCCGTTCTTGCTCCCCAGCAATCTGTTCTCCACACTGTAGCTACAGCAATCTTCTCAAAACACAAATCTCAGTATGTCATACCACCTATTCCTATCACCTTAAAAGCCAGAAAGTGGATTTTCACTGCTTTCAACATTAAGGATCAAAATCTTCATCACAGACCACAAGGCTCCGCCTCCCTCCCTGGCCTCAGCCCGTTCTTCCCGCCCACTGCTCCCGTCTCTCCAGCCTCAGGGCTTCTTTCTGTCTCAATCACACCATACTCCCCTCAGCCATCACGCCTTCACACGTGTAGCTCTCTCTGCCCAGCACTCTCTTCCCTGCTTCCCCTTTGCATCATTCACGCTCTGGATCATAGGCTAAGGCTCTCCTGGCCCCGAAACTAGGATGCATCCCTCCATTACACATGCTCACAGCACCATACACCCTTCAGTCACAGCCTATAAATTATACATTAATCTCATCAAGACAAGTGTTTGTCTTCCCATGCAGCTGTAAGAGCCACAGGGGCAGGAGCAAGGTCTTTTTTGCTTCCCATGTTTCTGGCACACAGCTGATACGTGGCCAATTAAATCTTAAGTGAATAAATGAATGAACAAAAATGCAGTTTGATAGGGAGAGAAAAAAGACAATAAGATAATGTGATGAGCATTGTAACAGAGACGGGCATTAGGGACCAACATTTTCAGTGGCTTCCCACTGCCCACCAAACAAGCCCAAGGGCAGTCCAGGCTCTTTAGGGATGCCCCAGGCATCCTTTCTCAGCTTTCTTTATTCTCCTCCAAATGTATCACCCAGTCTGAAGGACAAGGGAGATCTCCACAGGCAAACAGTCAAAAAGTCCTCTCCCGTCATCCTTACCTATGGAAATCCCCTACAATCTCTAAAGATCTAGTTCAAACAGCTCCTCCACGGAATGCATGTCCCAAGTCATTCCAGTTAGAAATAACCTCTGCCATTTCTCAGCTCTATGGAAAGGCTGGCAGGCTCCGCCCACCTCTTCCGTCATGTCCACCACACTCCACACCACTCGGGGTTCTCCGAACCCACCACCTTTTGTGATGGTGTCTGGCAGGTGCCCCTTCCTGTGCCTGGAATATCTCTATGCTTGGTAAATCTTTCCTTCCTGTGGCAGCTCTGATGTTTCCTCTTCTGTGGAAGCACTTCTCCAAAGTCCTGGGCCAAGTTAGTTATTGCCTCCTCCCACCCCACCCTGTCCTCTACTGTTGCCCCCATCCCAGCTCAATGGCTGGTACATACTGCTTGCTGAACGAAGGAACCCAGGATCTACGTGTGCTAGGAGGCTGTGTTGGCCATTCTGTAGATACACAGGATCTACTTCACAGAAATCCTATTCCTCAGCCTTCTCAGACACGGAAATTCTATCTATGGCTCCTCACAGCAATGGCCCAGCATTTGGCCCCTGCCTCTACACACAAATCACAGGCTCTTGCTTAGGAGCAGGCCCAATCACGGCCCCATGTCAATCCTCATTGCTTACTGTACAAATGAACAATGCTGCCCTCCTCCAGCCCCTCAATCTCTCTGAGGGCTCTGGAACAGAGGCCGAGCTGGCAGAGTTTCCTAGGCTTCAGGGCACCTGGATTCCAGGGCCAGAGATGTTCCGGATAGGGCCTCCTTGCTGGGGTGTTGGCTCTCTCTCCTCTACCAGCTTATTGAAAACACAGCCACCAATTATCCACAATGTTAGAGAAATATGAAACTCAAATACAGACCTTCAGCTTGGCAACACTTACTACCAGTGTTTGCTCAAGTTCCAAAAATTACTCAGTAAGGCAAAGTCAGTGCCTCAGTAACACATTCTTCCTGCTACCTTCTCAGGAGGCTTATCACTCACAGACAGGCTCAGAGGCAGGACTGACGTTCAGAACTCCCCATGCTCAGCTCAAGATCTTCAGAGAGCAGTTCAGTTTGATGCACTCTACCTGTGTGGATAGAACTTGTCTTCCTAGCAGCACCAGGAGTCTCAGCAACGTTAGGGCAGTAGGTTCAACACAAATGTTTGATAAAGCCAGGTTTCCTGCTTGATACAAATTCCACAATTAAGGACATGGGCTTCCCCTCAGACTCTGGGAAATGGGATCCAGACCAATTCTGGGTTATCTGGTATAACGCACAGACCTGACTTTGATTTCTTTCCTGGGGAGGCCTGGGGACAGCTATGTAGTTTTCTTCCTAGTTAACCAATCATATATACTATGTCAACAGTCTCCTGTCCTTCCCAGACAACTTAGCTTGAGTCCCCGAGATTTTCATTGGTCAGCATCTTCCTCAAAGCATAAGGACTCCTCAGGAATCATAAGCAAGAGGTCTGAGGTCAAAACTCAAACTTGGACCTTACTCCTAACCTCATAAGTCCCCAGTTCTTTGGCGAAACAATGGTCAAAAATGAAAGTGGACTGTTTGCTTCTGGACGTCTTCAAGCAGATGTTTGAGGAGATCACTTTTTCAGACAAGTTTAAAAAGGAACTTGGTCATGCCATCACGTTGTTATAGTGTAAGCTCCTTGAGAGTCAGGACACCATCCGAGTCATTTATCTACCCCATCCCCCCCCAAATAAAGGCATAGAGGATTATTTTGCACAGAGTAATAGTTTCTAAATGTTTGATGATGACTTTTTAATTAATAAATACTTGATATTTTAAAAACATGGGCAGATAAATTAGACGAGAGGGGAAAAAAGGGGTGAAATACTCACTGACAGAGAGGTGCCTGCTTCTGGGCTCAGGGGGCTGGTAGATGGTATTGATATCTCCTGCAGACTGGGAAGCTTTGATCCGCACCTGCCTGGACACCCCAGAGTGGGGAGAGGGACTGGTCTGTAAGAGAAGAGGAAAAAGGCTGAGCTAACTTTAGGCAGGCAGGTCAAGAAAGGCTGCTTGCCCTTCCCTAAGATTCTTTGTGCTCTTAGCTGCCTTCACACGTTTGTTTTTTTTTTTTTTTTAGATTTATTTATTTATTTATTTATTTGAGAGAGAGAGAGAACACAAGCAGGGAGGAGGGGCAGATGAAGGGGGAGAAGCAGACCCGCTGCTGAGCAGGGAGCCCAACGCGGGGCTTGATCCCAGGTCCCTGGGATCATGACCTGAACTGAAGGCAAAGGCTTAGCCGACTGAGCCACCTAGGCGCCCCTGCCTCCACACTTTCAATACTTGAGGTACCCAGCCTTCCTCTAAATCTCACTCCTCCATCTGTCTTGGCAAACCACTATTTCCTCATGGTAGTTTTACAGCTTCAGTGATACCTGAGCACTGAGACCCACTGCCCCAGTTTAAGAGGTACTGACCCAGGCATGGAGGAATAACAGGTTTTCCTATAATAATATGCCAAACAGAAAAGTGAGTTGTAAATACCCTCTCATAAAATTCTCCAGAGAGCTTGGGAAAAATAGCAGGAAATTATTTCGGCAGCGAGATCACCTGCCGAGTGGGGGGGTCAGAAGAGAGAATGACAGCAACCTCCCTGACCAACAGAATTCTGGTTGATAAACATGTATTTCTAAAAGCAGCTTGATGTGCTGCTTCTACCCCAACCACAATCACTCCCCCCAGATTAAGGCAAAATCTCAGTTGCTTAGTATCACGAGGGTTTACATGCAAAATCACCTCAAGGTTGTGTTGATCTGGGAAAGGCTATCATAGGTACCATTCTGCCAGAGGTTAAGGACCTCAGAATGAGGTCAGCAAATATACCCCATGTACCCTCACTTTTGCACTGTTCTAGTCAAACCACCAAGTGAGCCTAGAAAAAAATCAAAGCAACAAAGGGCTTGCACTGAGAAAGCTGAAGATCAAAGGTGAGCGGTGAGCAAGTGATGTCGGGATGCGATTATAAGCACGTGGAACACTACAGAGAGTGGGAATGGGAGGTCAGGAGTGCTAAATAACTTGGGGCAAAGTTTCAACTTGCTTCTCTAGCTTTTCTACCTCACACAAGAAAAAAAAGTCCGACCTAAACAAACTATATCCTGTCCTCCAGGAAAAAGGCTTCCCGCTCTCAGGGGTGAATTCAGCTGCCAAGCAGCCTCCTCTGGCCTCTCCACGCCAGACTTTATCACATGCAGGGCTGTCTTTACAAACTGTCTTGCTCTAACGGGAAGTCAGAACCAAGGGGAAGTGGAATGTTCTTGCTGAAGCCTCCGATGTGCAATAGCTCTCTGCTGAGAGTCAGAAAGGAAAAAACAGTCAAAGCCACATTCTGGGGAAGCAGGCCAGTGAAGGGCACGGAAAGGCCATAGCCCTGCAGTCGGAAAGAGAAGAGCCACATGATGAGCCCCCTGAGGACACCTGCTTGCACAAAGGCCTTACACATAGTGAGAATTCCATAAATCTTGGCAATGTGAATTTGAAATGTACCAAAGAACATAGGCTCTAAACTCAATTTTAAACTCTAAGACCTGAGACAAGAAAGTAGGTTCCACAGCCCGCACAGGCATTGGTTTGTAGAAGAAAAGGCTTGAGTTATGGCAACAGGTTGGAAAACAGATGAAGGGAATCAGTGGAGGTTTCAAAGCGGGGCTTCTTATACCTTAATGTGCACAAATTACCTGGGGCCTTGTTAAAACACAGATTCTGACTCAGTAGGTCTGGGATGGGGTCGAGAATCTGCATTTCTTTTTTTAAGATTTTATTTATTTACTTGACAGAGAGTGGGAGAGAGAGTAAGGGAAAGCACCATCAAGGGGAGCAGCAGAGGGAGAAGGAGAAGCAGACTATCCACTGAGCAGGAAGCCTGATACAGGGCTCGATCCCAGGACCCCAGGATCATGGCCTAAGCCGAAGGCAGACACTTAACCAACTGAGCCACCCAGGCACCCCTAAGATTTTATTTTTAAGGTAATCTCTACACCCAATGTGGGGCTTGAATCTACAACCCCAAGACCAAGAGTTGCATGCTCTACCGACTGAGCGAGTCAGCCAGGCGCCCTGAGAATCTGTATTTCTAACAAGCTTCCAGGTGTGCTGATGCTGCTGGTCCATGGACCACACTTTAAGCGGCAAGGTCTTAGCAGGAGAGTCATTCTTCAATTTAAGGTCACGGTTCTCAACCCCATTAGAGCTGCCTATGGGGCTTCAGACACCTCATACCACCTATAACAGAATCTCTGGGGACAGGACCCAAGGACTGGTATTTTTTAAATCTCCCCAAGTGTTTGTAATATTCAGTCAAGTCTGAAAACCCTGATTCAAGGGGATAAAAGAGAATGGCATGATAAACAAAAATGAGGTTCACGCAAGGATTCAGGGAACTTTGAACACGACTTGGAAGTGGGAAAGAGAGGGGACACCTAGATGGCTCAGTTGATTAAGCGTCTGCCTTCAGCTCAGGTCATGATCTCAGGATCCTGGGATCACTCTTTGCTCAGTGGGGAGCCTGCTTCTCCCTCTGCCTACCGCTCCCCCTGCTTATACTCCCTCTCTCGCTCTCTCTGGCAAATAAATAAATAAATAGAATCTTTTAAAAAAAAAGACGTGGGAAAGAGAGGAAGGAGGAAGGTGGGGCTAGGAAAAACAAAAGGGGACTGTAGTGGAGTGAAGAGAGCCTACAAGTATAAAGTGTGGCCAACTGAATGTTCTAAAGATAGCAAACAGAAGGTGGCATTTGACTACTCAACGTAAACCTCACTGAAGGACTCTGTAGGTAGCAGTGTGTGTGGCTGACACAAACAACATGAAAAATTACCAGGGATCGAAGTGACTGGAAGCTAGGAGATCAGCAGAAAAAGCGGTCACAGGAGTGGACTCACAGATTATCTTGATGAAAGATTTGCTGGTATGAGACGAAATGAACAAGTGGATTCAACTCTGCAGGGGGTAGAGGGGTGTGTGTGTGTGTGTGTGTGTGTGTGTGTGTGTGTGTGTTTGCTTCAGTTTGGTTCACGGGAATGTAAGGTGAGAAACGGCCCCCTGGATCTCACCAGTCCTCTGCTTCAAGGACGACACCAAGAGACTTTGCACAGAAGACTGCAATAGTTATGAATAGTTATGACAGTTGTGTTTTCTTCTTTTAAGATAACCCCCAATATTTAAAGAGTTCATCCAGATTGAGATAAGGTGACTAAATCTGTGTTTTCATTATCTGTACTCTTCAGCGCCTCCTAGACTTTGATTGCATATATACAGCTCAGGGTGCCTTTCTGGACGAAAGAGTTCCAGGCTTTTTTGGCCATTCACATATAAAAGTGACCCCAACCCCTTGAAAATGTTGTCTTCCCTTGGACGTTTTCTAGCTCAGTTACCCTTTGAACTGTGGGAAAGAGAATGACACAACATCTCACAACTTCTCCCCATGGGCAGGCAACGTTATACTTTCTGTTCTGCTTCTGATAAACTGTGGAGGAACCCAGGGGAGGTCTTCCAAGGACTACAATAATTCTAAGACCCCTTTCTGGGAGGGTAACTCATAGGTACCGAACTACAAGTCAGAACATCTGGATTCTAGACCAGCTCTGTCACCACTGACCACTTCGCCGTAGGCAAGTGACCCTAAGTCTTGGTTTCCCCAGGTATAGGCTGGCAAGGACAGATGCCTGCCCTGGACCTCTCAAAGTTGCAAGAAACACAGGAGAGACAATAGCATGTATACATGTTAAGGTGTTATGTTTAAACAGGGGCCAGACTGAAGCTATTGTATTCAATGATTTTGGTCCTATCTTCCTGCACTTACCCCATTATTTGAGTAAGACCAAAAAGAATTAATTATTCTTTAAAATATCCTTGATATTTTTAACTTAAATAATAGACAAGATAGCATCAAACTGCTTTGATGGGATATTTAGGAAGTGGGCAACATTTAGATACGAAGATTAGAAGTTTACTTTTGTTAGGGAGAATCTGAGGTAACAAAACAAAATGTCATATTCAATTTAAGGTGGCTGGGTATTCAGTTTTTATCATATTCAGATATAAGTGACAAAAGAATGTAAGCTTGAGATTATTTTAAGATAGTGGAAAATCTGGCTCTAGAAAGTTATAAGAAGGTCAAGAGCAGAAAGATAAACTAATAGTTAAATGCACACAAGCTTGGAGAAGCCTGTAATAGGAATAAACTAAAAGTTCACGGCCCAGGGCACAGCCTAAGACAGTAAGAACTACTGAAGAAGATGATGAAGTATCTTTAAAATGGCAGGAGAAAGCAAGGTTAGAAAGAGGGTCTTCGGATTAAAGGGCTCTGTGATGACCAAACTCCAGAAGTTCTCAGGTAAGAACAATATTGAAGCCTACGACATGGCGTTGGCCAGGAGAGGTAGGAGGGGTATGACATACCCCTTGGTGAGGGGTAAAGACACAGGAAAGATTAGAAGCTGTCATAGAAGGATTAGGAGAAAAGGAATTCAGAAAGAAGAAAAAGATCGCACATTTAAAAACAGGAATAAGAAAGGAAGTGAGGGTATGAGTAGTAACAAAAGGTGGATGAGGCAACAGATTGCTAAAAATGGAAGAAACTCAGTAGAGAAACTAAGTGGCTGCCAGTTACCAGCTGGAGATGAAGCAGGGTGCTATGGTATCCTGGAGCAGCGCACTCAAGTATGCTATGTGTGGTGGGTACCCAGCAACAACCGATGGCGTCATAATCCTCAACAAGATAATACAGAAATGGAAAATAACTCTTTACAGACTTTTACAGCAATTTGGCAGAGTGACTTTCTGTCTACCAACTCTAACAATAAGAACTGTAGTCTTATATTTTGTACATCCTTCATTTATTTTTCCATTTCATTTTTCAGTTTTTGTGTTTTAAAAAGAATTGGTCCATAGCAGACTAGAAATTGGAAGAATAAAACTGATATTTCATCACAGAGGGTTAGAGAAGCACTGTTCTGGGGGTGGGATTCCTGAGCACACAGTAAGTCTGGATCACGATACTTGTAGCTTATTAAGAAGCCTGAAGTGGGGTAAAACTTAGAAATGCAACAACTAGCGGGCAATTACTAAGCAACCTATCAACTAGCGTACACATTATATCCAATGACTAAAGGAACAGGGAATAATCAAGATGGCCTCAGTAAAAACACTGATGACACTGTAGCAGGTAAATCAAGCTGGATCCTAAAAACAAGGTGATAGCCATGGCAAAGAGCAATAGGGAAGAACTGCAGAATGGGGGGAGTGTGTGGAAAGATGAGACCGGGAAGTCGGAAAGAAGGGCAGTTGGTGATAAACCCTGGACGCTAGGCTACATTTAGATCCCCTACAATAGGAAATAAAGAACGACTATAAGGAGCAGGTAACTTGAACAGAGAAATAAAATAATAAAATATTATTTTATTTCAGAATAGTTCCCAAAACATATTCAGAAAAAAGACACATCTGGGACAGAGGAGACCAGTCCTCAGTCAAAAGGACACTTCTGTAATATTAGAAAATGTCTTCTTTATTATAAGGCCTCCTAACTGCATTCTCCGGTGCCTCCCTCTAATCAGTAGGACAGCCTGATCCCAATAGGTCTCTTTAAAAATAAATGGTCAGGAGGTGCCTGGGTGGCTCAGTTGGTTAAGCATCTGCTTTCGGCTCAGGTCACCGTCTTAGGGTCCTGGGATCGAGCCCTACATTGGGCTCCCTGCTCAGTGGGGAGTCTGCTTCTCCCTCTCCATCTGCTCCTCCCCTGCTCGTGCTCTCTCTTCTCTCTCTCAAATAATAACAAAAAATATCTTTAAATAGTTAAATAAATAAATGGTCAATATAAGCACCATTCCATCTAAACTCTGTCCTAGTATGGTGCATTCACTGTCCTCATGCAGCAATGTCAGCTCTCCACAGCTGGCTGTATTCAAGCATAAGGACAGGAAAGAGTGCCAAGGAACCTTTAAGAACATGAATCTCAAGAAAACTGGTGCAGGAACTGGTGATTAGAACACAGACCCAGGGGTTGCCTGGGTGGCTCAGTCGGTTAAGCGTCTGCTTTCAGCTCAGGTCATGATCTCGGGGTCCTAGGATTGAGCCCTACATTGGGCTCCCTGCTCAGTGGGGAGTCTGCTTCTCCCTCTCTCTCTGCCTCTCACTCGTGCTCACTCTCTCTCTCAAATAAATAAAATCTTTAAAAAAAAAAAAAAAGAAGACAGACCCAGATTGCAATCATTCTTGTGAAATGTAGGCCTTCAGAGACCTTTTAGGAGAAGCAGCTACATAAGGGATAATTCCTCACTTCTGATGGCTCCTGTCGATTGGCTACAATTTGGTAAGGCAGCAGCTGGTAAATTACAAGAGGTCCTCCATTCCATGGCCTCTTTTCCATTGAACAGAAGGAAAAGTTTGTTTCCTACATGTGTCACAAGACACAGGCCTGGTTGCTGAGGAGTTGTGAGAGGTTTACATGATAGTCTCAAAACCTTGGCAGCCTTTGCTAATCAGCATCTCTTACCCTAATCAAATCTCTCTTGTTGGGGTCCAAATCAAATTGAAATAACATAAATACAGAGAAAAAAAACTTTCTCTTTTATCCAAAATGCTACCTGGCCAATGACATAATGGGCTGGGCTGCACTTATGTGCTTGCTTCATTTTTTAAATTTTTATTTATTTATTTTTAGAAAGAGAGAAATGGGGGGGGGGGCAGAGGGAGAGACAGAATCCCAAACAGACTCCCTGCTAAGCAGGGAGTCCGTTGCCCTAGGGCCCCGAGATCACGACCTGAACTGAAATCAAGAGTCAGACGTTCAACTGACTGAGCCACCCAGGCGCCCCCTTATGTGCTTGCTTTAATAGCAGCACAAAATTCAGTCAAGTAAGCCAGGTAAACTCCTGAAAGACAGCAAGTTTTGTCTTCAGCTGCCAGGTCATCACAGGTGCTACTTACATGGTTTCTGTCCTGGGACAGCAGCAATATCCTAAGGCTTTTCATGCTTGAGCTTCTGTCTAATATGTCAATTGCTTTATCAAGATCATCTTGGTTCTTCAGCAGGATGGAGAGCTGTGACACAGGACACAGAAAAAGAGAATCATAGAAAAGTCATTAGTTTCTAAAAAATACGCAAAATACACAACAAAAATAAAAGATGGAAGGAAAACAATCTCATTGGATACTATGGGGTCTTAAAGCTAATTGAAACCATATAGATATTTTCTTTTTCTTTCCCTTAAGTGCAACCATCACCATAATTCAATTTTAAAACATTTCCATTTTTCCAAAAAGATCTTGTGCCCATTTGTAGTCATTCCCTCTTCCCCTCTGTAGCCCCAGGCAACCACTAATGTATTTTCTGTCTCTATAGATTTGCCTCTTTTGGGGGCACCGAGGTGGCTCAGTAGGTTAAGTGTCTGCCTTTGGCTCAGGTCATGATCTCAGAGTCCTGGGATCGAGTCCCGCATTGGGCTCCCTGCTCAACAGGGAGTTTGCTTCTCCCTCTCCCTTCCCCCTCCCCACTGCTCATGCTGTCTCTCTCTCCCTCTCTGTCTCAAGTAAATACATAAAATTTTTATTTATTTTTTGTAATTATCTTTTAAGGAATTTATTTCTTTAAAATAAAGGAAGTAGGCTTTAACTTAAACAAACTACAATTTTTTAAATGTATGGTATGGGTCTAGATATTCAGAATATATAAAGAACTCTTACAACTCAACAGTAAGAAGACAAATAATCCAGTTCTTTTAACGGGAAAAGGATTTGAACAGACGTTATCCAAAGAAGATAGACAAATGGCTAATAAGCCCTGAGAAGATGCTCCATGTCATAGGCATTAGGGAAATGCAAATCAAAACCACAATGAGATACCACTTCACACCTACTAGGATGGCTATAATTTAAAAAACAAACAAAAACCCAGAAAATAACAAGTGTTGGTGAGGACATAGAAAAATTACAACTTTCCTACATCGCTGGTAGGAATGTAAAATATACATAGAGTTACCATAAGACAACAGTTCTGCTCCTAGGTATCTACTCCAGAGAACTGAAAACATACGTGCATATGAAAATATGTCCACAAATGTTTATAGCAGCATTATTCATAATAGCCAAAAGGCAAATTCAAGTATCCACCAACAGACAGATGGATGCACAAAATGTGGTTTATCCAAATAACAGAATATTATTATCTTGAAAACATAATGCTAAGTGAAAGAAGCCAAACACAAAAGGCCATGTACTGTATGACTCCATGTATATGAAATGTTCAGAATAGGCAAATCCAGAGAGACAGAAAGTAAATTTGTGTTTGCCTGCCCGGGGCTGGGAAGAGAAAAGGATAGGAAGTGACTGCTAATGGGTACATGTAGGCCTTTTCTTTGAGGTAACTGGAATTAGATAGTAGTGTTGGTCATACAACTCTGTAAATATACTAAAAACCTCTGAATTATCCACTTAAAAGGGTAAATCTTATGGTAGGTGAATTATACCTCAGTAAAGCTATTACAAAAAGATAAACATAAGGTAAAATCTCAACAGATTTCTCATTTGTGGCTCCCAAACCCTGACATGGCAAGGTTCGAGGGCAAAGGAAAGAAAAAGAGGTTGAGGGATTTTAAATTAATAAAATGTAAATAGTCAACTCTTGGTCACTGACATTAGCAGAGTATGGAAAGACATCTGCAATCTAAAATAATTAAAGACAATTATTTATGCTTGGCTTTAGAATTAATATCTACATAAATATTTGAAAAAATGAATGACTAACATTCTGGGCAGTCATTTTATTGGCAAAAGAATTTGAAGACAGATTTTGGGACATGTGGAATTCTTAATGGAAACAGAAATGAGTACTAAGTCATTCAGAAAAGTCTTTACTAACTGAGAAACACCTTCTTTAATGCTGATTAGCTGCCTACTCTAGCCTTGCTTTCTTATTCAGTGACTGAAGCTTGAGCTGCAATTTTTTAAAGTTCTATACATTTGACATTTATATCTTTTGGGTTCTCACATCCTGTATTTTTTTTTTTTTTGAGAGAGAGAGAGAGCATGCGCATGTGAGGTGGGAGAGAAAGAGCAAGAATTTTAAGCAGGCTCCACACCCAGCATGGAGACTGACGCAGGGCTCGATCTCACGACCCTGAGATCATGACCTGATCCAAAATCAAGAGTCGAACACTTAACCCATTGAGCCACCAGGTGCCCCTCATATCCCATATTTCAAATGTTTTACTTTACATACTTTAAAATACTTATATCAGCATTACTTATTAACTATAGAGTTAGTGGTTTATTTTCCAAATTTGCTGTATTTCTAAAATTTGTCCAAAACACAAAATATCAGATAGTCTTATTTTTGTTAGCTATTTAGCAATATATCCAATTGTAGTTGTACATTTTGTGTAAAGGGGGCCAGGGAGTTTTTAGCCAACAAATCTCAGCTTCTATAGATTTCAGCCCCCAAACTATGGAAAAAGTGCCTTTTTAAATCCCCCTTGAGATGAAGGGTTTTGCTTGTTTTGTTAAATACAGCTGACACATAATGTTACATTAATATGAGGTGTACAACACAGTGACTCAACAAGTCTATAAATTATGCTGGGCTGACCACAAGTGTAGCCACCATCTATTGCCGTACAGTACCACTGATGATATTTCCTATGCTGTACTTTTTTTTTTTTTTTAAGATTTTATTTACTTATTCAACAGAGAGAGAGATAGCCAGTGAGAGAGGGAACACAAGCAGGGGGAGTGGGAGAGGAAGAAGCAGGCTCCCAGCAGAGGAGCCCGACATGGGGCTCGATCCCAGAACGCTGGGATCACGCCCTGAGCTGAAGGCAGACGCTCAACGACTGCACCACCCAGGCGCCCCCCTATGCTGTACCTTTTATCCCCATGACTTACTCATTCCATAACTGGAAGCCTGTCTCTCCCTCCCCACTTCACCCATTTTGCCCGTCCCCGTCCCCCACCCCGACCCCTCTGCTAACCATCAGTTTGTTCTCTGTATTTATGGGTCTGTTTCTGCTTTTTGTTTGTTTATTTATTCTTTTGTTTGTGTTTTAAGTTCTATATATAATTGAAATCATATGGTATTTGTCTTTCTCTGCCTGACTTATTTCACTTAGCATAATACCCTCTAGGGCTATCTATGCTGTTGCAAATAGCAAATCTTTTTTATGGCTGAGTAATATTCCACTGTGTATGTGTGTATATATGTCTATATATATATATATATATATACATCCCACATCTTTTTTATCCATTCATCTACTGATGGACATTTGGGTTGCTTTATGGAGGAGATTCTTAACTCTTCAACCAATAAAACAAAACTACACAGTAAGAACCAGTTTCTCAAAGGGCCAGGATGTTGCCTGGCTTTCCTGCCTTGACCTCCAACTCAGTTCCCTCAAATGCACACTCTTTACTAGGCACCAACACATTGCCTCTCACACTAATGCAAAGCACCAGCCCAAGCAGATTGTAGCCTCTTGAACGCTTCTTGGAGCTGGGAAAGCAGCCAAGTAACTGACATTCAAAAGAATCCCTTCCTGGGTGATATTCAAAGTATGAAAAAATAAGGACTAGAGAGGTGGGGACAGGAGAAGGATGAGTTAAAGAAATCACTTAGGTAGGTGCTAACTTTGGAAACAAGCTACAGTTGGTAGTTAAACTCTAAGAGAAGAATCCAGCAGTTATGACTGTCAATAAAGGAACTACCCACCAGTTTTCTACACCTCTCCAGCCCCTCCTAAACCTCTGCTTCTTGTTAAGGCTGTGCTGAAAAGAAAAAGATAAGCTACAAAATGTAAAGGAGATGATATAAGCCCTGGCCCTGGTACCATAGCCGATTCCACCATGGAGTATTAGAGCTACCAGCACAGAATGAGCAGGGGAATGAAAATGGCTTGTAATCTCCCATGTAGTAAAAACCACAAATCCCAGAATGATTGGAATTAAGAAAAGAGGCTCCAGAAAATGAAAACCTGCAGATAGTATTAGAGGAACAAACTCAAAAATCCTCAGTGAAGCAGGAAGAAAAAGGTAGTCAGCTGTCACCCCTCCTTGTCCCCACACCATCCATCTAGTTTCTTACCTCATTGTTCATGTAATGTAAATCAAGAGGCTGCCCAAACACTGTTGTCACCTTGTGTTCCACATCTTCATATCTCACAGGCCGGCTGAACGCTATAATTCTGAAAAGGAATAGGAAGTGTGGTTAATTGTGTATTTTAAAAGTCGGATTTGGAAAGCTAGGACTTCTGAGTGACATCTTCCTGTTCTTTTAAACATAGGATTCTCTTTTTCTCTTTCGCACAGCTTGCCTTTCTGTTTCTTTTCTTCTCCTATCTACCTTATTTTTTTCACCCTTCTTCTGAGCATCATAAGCATTGCTCAATCCCAACCACTGTTCTATCACTTCAGCTCAGATTTGTCGATGACAGTGCAGTATCGAAGCAGGACGCCTGGATTTAAAAACTAGGTTCCAAATACTCCTGTTAGGAAGAAAACCTGGAAACTGGAGCAGCGCTCCTGAAAAGATTGTCTTAACTCCTAAATAACTCACCTCCAGGACTTGAAAGGTCTTTTCCATTGCTGATGCCAGAGGAATCTCAATGCTAATTATCCTCAGAATTGAGATTTCCTACTTCAGAGTCAAAGGAATTCCCCTTGAGTTGGTTATATGCCCAAGTTTTCTTAACTAGTGACACATGTGACCATATAAGTAGTGTGATATTGACAATCTTCTAGAGAGACTCATTAGGTCAGTTCAAAGAACAATTTCTATAAATAGAGTAAGAACCTGTTCAAAGAGGTGTTAAAATGATTTGTCAATTAAACATCACAGCAAAATTTAAAAGTGGGGCTAGATGAAATATACAACATGAATGAAACACAGAAGAATGAAATATACAAAAAATTGGCAAAATGTTGATAATGTTGAAGCTGCATTAAAAGTTCAGAAGGGTTCAGTATGATATTCTCTCTACTTTTGTATGTATTTGAAATTTTCATAATAAAAATTTTTAATGAATATATTAGGTTGAACTGTAAAATATTGCTGGTAGTCAACAATTTTTGATATACAACAGCAGCAATTTCATATGGGTCCAACCCAATACTCGAAAACTTAAATCCTTAAGACAAAAATAAGCAAAGAGATAAAAGAAACAAGTGAGTATCAGAAAGAAACTCATACATATATTCTATATGTATACAGAAGAAAGTATAGGATTAAAAAACAAACATTGGAGTGGGGAAGTTCTTCCTAAACATTACATAAAATACAGAAGACAGATTTGACAACAAAAATTCAAAGATTTACTTATTTATTTTAGAGAGGGAGAGAAAGAGAGAGCATGCAATTTCAAGCAGGGGGATGGGCAGAGGGAGAGGGAGAGAATCCTGAGGCAGACTCCCCGCTGAGCACAGAGCCCAACACAGGACTCCACCCCAGGACCCTGAGATCATGACCTGAGCCAAAATCAAGAGTGGGACACTCAACTGACTGAGCCACCCAGGTGGCCCCTGAGAACAAAAGTTTCAACTTCTGATAGCAAAATGAGCCATCAACAAAGTTGAAAAACAAATATCAAACTCGGAAAAAAACCATTGCAAAATCAATAAGAAAAAGACAAACAACCCAACAGAAACATAGGCAAAGGATATGATGACACAATTCAAAGAATTATGAATGGCTAATAAGCACATGAAGTTATGTTTAATGTGATGGGGGAAAATGCATACCGAAACCACCTTCATCTCTTGGCAGCCTAGACTGGATGAAATCTGACTAGTGCTTGGTCGAATAGCAGCACTCAGCCCTGGAGACTCTACAGTTCTCGCCCTCCTTGATGCTAAGCAGTGTGTGGTTCTTTTACATCCTCTCTGCTCCCCCAGAGTGGGGAGTAGTATAACCAGAGGAAGAAGCAATAAGCCACAGGAGAGAGGATCTAAGCCACTGGATTTTAATGGAACCTGACCAGATCATTTTCATAATGCTCTTCTGTGCCAGGCTGGCACAAATGAGTGGGCAGCAAAAAAGATACCACCATCTAGGACTGTGCTCTTCAATATGGCAGCCACTAGCCATGTGTGGCTAGTTCAATTCAAATTAATTAAAATTACATTTTAAATTGATTCCTCAGTCTTCCTCAGCACACTGCAAATGCTCACTAGCCACATCTGACCAGTGGCTACCATACTGGACAACACAGGTATATAACATTTACATTATAGCAGAAAGTTCTTTTGGACACACTGATAGCATACTTCTATCAACCATAGTCTATCCTATCCTTCGCACAAAGCCTAACATCTCAGGAAGATAATTTCTCCATAACTTTTCCTTCATTCATCACCACCTTTCATTTTTGGAAATTATATTGCTGAATATATTAGTTTATATCCCACCTGGAAATCCATCCATATTATAATCCTTATTTTTTTCCCCCTCACATTTCCAAGGAATGACACTGTTAGATTCTACCTAGATATAGGTTATATATATACAGGCATTTTCTGGAGTCTTTTAAGAGAATGGCTTCCCATTAGTTCCTAATAGCAAATCATACCCCCTCCATCAGGACCCCAGCAACAGTCTTTCTGAATAAAGAAAAGAAGACCTTTTGGATGTCCCTAGCACACTGCTAGAAAAGGATCAGGTTCAGATAAATTCTCCTGCATTTGGTCTGGCGATGAGGCATTCAAAACCTCCAAAAGGAGCCCCAAAGTCAAGATCAGAAACTAGGACTTTCAGTTTTGGTAAGATCTAAGCTGCTGCCATCACACTGAGTAACAGGCATTTTTAGTTAGTGCTTCAAAGAGGGACCTAACACCTGCGACAACCACCCCAACCATTGTCTGACAGGAAGATTTTCAAAGGGAAGGAGTTCAAATCTATAGTCCTCCTCTTCTGCCCCCCGGGGCTAAAAAGAAAAAGCATTAGGAACCTGGTCCCTACCCTTCCAAAGTAAAGAGAAACAGAATGGATACCTGGCATAGATGAATGGAAAAAGTCACTATTTCTTTCCTCTTTTCTGTACATTCTAATTCTATAAGGACCTATAACATTTAGATAGATACTATCCATATTTCCCACAAAAAGTAGAGAAAGCTCACAATAATATCCTCTACAAAATCCTAAGACTTGAGACACATGAAACCAGAGCTGACTGGCACAGAGCAGCTTGAACTTGGCTTCCCTGCACCAACTTTATAAAGTCCTCAATTCCACACATAATACACAAACAGTGAAATGCCATGGCTCCTGAAAACAGCTCTATAAAAAGAGAATGCACAGTTTTCAAAATCTTGATACCAACACTCTGCTGCTCAGGGCTTTGAACGGCCATTCCTGCCTGACCACCTTAAATATTTGTGGTTTCGATCTGGCAGCTTCTCTGAAACTAAACACATACACTTTCTCAGTGTAAGTCTGCTCACTGTAACTGCCTACCACTTTGGGAACAGGAATTCAGGAGAGCGTAACTGCATAATTAGGCTCCAACACAATTGAGCTTTTGATTTTGTATCTACTTCTGAAAACTCTCTGCTACTCTGAGTTTGGCAAACTCTCCAAAACCCAGTCATACCAGAAGTGTGAAAAGCAGCAACAATGAAGTGACAATTTAACTTCCTTGCTACAGGGAGGACACAGGATGAGCAGCTGGGGACAGAGCTCAGAAGACTTCCCTCCCTTTAGGCCTGAAACAGCTCTAGAATCCACATGGCAGCAGCGGGACTAAGGCTCTGCAGGTCACAGTGTTTCCACCCGGCAACCTCTGACAACCTTGCAGGCTTGTGAATGTATCTTTTTAAGGGAGAACAGCAGCCATATATCTGGACCCGTGTGAACGATGTTTGGAGGCACTAAGGTCCTCTGGTGGGACTTACATAGGAGAAGCTTATTCTCGTGGATATGCTCTTCACATTTCCAAACGCTCAAAGCAAAGGAAAAAGGAGGGTATCAATGGGAGAGAACAGCATAGCAGAAAGCAGATACTGAAAAGCACACTTAGGCACATATATGCCACATACATGCACACACAGGGTTCTAATTCTCCCATGACCAGAGTTCTGTATGCTTTTTTAAAAGTTTTTCCTTGGGATGCCTGGGTGGCACAGTCGGCTGAACATCTGACTCTTGGTTTTGGCTTAGGTCACAATCTCAGGGTCCTGGGATCAAGCCCCGCCGCATCAGGCTCTGTACTTGGCGTGAAGTCTGCTTGGGATTCTCTCTCTCCCTCTGCCCCTCCCGCTTGTGCTCTTTCTCTCTCTCTAAAATAAATAAATAAAATCTTAGGGGGAAAAAAAAAAGTTTTCCTCAAGGGGTGCCTGGCTGGCTCAGTCAGTGGAGCATGGAACTCAATTTCCGGGTTGTGAGTTTGAGCAAGATTACTTAAAAGTAAAATCTTCTAAAAAATAAGTTTTTCCGGGGCACCTGGGTGGCTCAGATGGTTAAGTGTCTGCCTTTGGCTCAGGTCATGATCCCAGGGTCCTGGGATCAAGCCCCACATCGGGCTCCCTGCTCAGTGGGGAGCCTGCTTCTCCTTCTCCCTCTGCTGCTCCCCCTGTTTATGCTCTCTCGTTCTCTCTGTCAAATAAATAAATAACATCTTTTAAAAAAAAAAGTTTTTCCTTAAATAATTTGAGAAATTAGGTGGAGTCCTATTTTTCTCCACTGAGAACTTCTACCTTGACTTCCTACAAAAAACCAAAATACTAACAATGGAGAAAAGGACAGAAGGGTTTCGTAACATTACTTTCACTTCCTTAACAAGGTAAGATACTGAATATAGACTGGAAAAACTCCCTCTTTCTATATCCTCAAATGATCTGAAATCTTTCACAACTGACAGACTTGATGCAGCTTCCCAACCCAGACACATTATAAAGAAACTTCCAATTCACTAACCCCGCCCTGATGTGGACAAAGCCAGGGCGACTCTACCAGGCTAGGAATAGCAGTAAATCACAGGAGAATCCCAATCTCCTTCTCATAGATGGCACAGTGTCAGTGTGTTTGGAAGCCATAACTCTGAATACAGCTGGAGTCCTGACTTCCTCCCCAACAAAATGGTGGACCCCACAGGAGTAGAGTAAGAGCACAAGAGTAAAACATCAGCAGTTGAAATGGCTTCCAATTCTAAGACCAGAAAAAAAATTCAACTGGTAAGCCAAACCAAAGATGAAAATTACCCTTTTGTGCCCAATCAACCCCATCACACAGCCAGTGACCCCACAGGGATCACTCCGGGGAAACAGCTTTCATAAGCTCAATGCTTTCTGAGAACTGCAGCACACATGAACATAACCACTGATCAGAAGGCAGACTTACCGCCTCTCCCCGTTGTGCTCAAACTTGATTCTGACGTCACTCTGCCAAAGGAATGATAGACAGGTTAGCGGGTTCTCTGGCATGTGTTATCCTGCCATTCCCAGGTAAGCTTCAGGTAGTCCTTTAGCAATGTTAGGCAAACATCCCTGATGGCTCCTGTTCCAGCTTCTCTACCTCATACGCATTCCTTTCCAATGAGTTGGGAGCCTTCCAGTTCTAACCTCAGGAGCAACAAAGCTCTTGGGACAAGATCCCCAAGTGGCTGCCCCAGCTCAGCTGTTAGGCTCTGACAGGTCACTCCTAAGTTCTACACTCTACTTCCACAACTGGCTCTGGAGTTTCTCTCACCATATCATCTCCTGGCCAGGATACCTTTCCTTCTCGGCTGATGTGACTGAATAGAAAAAGAAATCTTGGGGTGGATACTTCCTAGCTATAGGTCCACAAGCAAGTTACTTCTCCTCTATGAATCTTGTTTTTCCATGTGTACAATGGGGCTAAACATACCTAATTTGCAGAGCTGCTATGAGAACTAAACAACATAATGTAAGTAAAATACCTGATACATAACAGACATGTGATAAACGGTTGCTGCTGCTACTACAGATTTCCAGGTTCGTTACAAGACCACACTCCCAGTGGGGTGAAGTGGGACCCTGGACAAGTTACTTTAGAATTGTTCCCAGATTTGTCCTAAATGACCATTGTGGTAACCTATAAGCTGCAGGAGGACATGAACCGCGTCTATCTTGTTTCTGTATCACCAGTGACAAGCAAGAGGAATGGTATATAATATCTGTGCTTACTATTTATCCAAACAGATTAAGAACTGGATAGAGAACAGAACTGTGTGAAGAGTGTAAATATCAGAAATAGGAGGAAGTAGAAGCATCAGAATGTTAAGAAACAAATCAAGGAGGAAGAGACTGTAAAAGGCAAACAAATGACTCAAAGGAGTTTAAAATGGCAGGAAAAGGGAAGAGATATTATAGAAGAAAAGAACAGGTATAGAGAAAAAAGAAAAGTAAGACTGTCAGGAAACCAACAAATAATAGAGATGGAGGAGAGAAAGAATACATAGTCAGTGAATGAAAAGTATATCGAGAAAGAGAAATTAATAGACTGTGGCTTGGAAGAAAGAAAGTTCCAGAGTATCTTTAGAGGAGAAACAAAGAGCAGAGAGAGAAGAGGACAGAAACAGGACAGAATGTCAAAGGTAGGGTGGGTACATAAAGGACTTCCTTTTCCCAAGAGATTAGAAGGCTAGAATTCTCTTCCTGTCCACGGAACTAGATGGTAGTTCTCATTTACACTCTAAAAATGACTGAGGACCTCAAAGAGCTTTTGTTTATATAGATTATATCTACTGATATTTGCTATTATTAGAAATTGAAACAGAAAATTTAAATTTATTGTATTCGCTTTAAAACAAAAAAAAATTACACATTAACATAAACACATTGTTATAAAAGTAACTATATAGTTTTTAGAGTTTTGTGAGAGAGTACAAATCTCTTTAATGCATGGCTTAATAGGAGACAGCTGGGTTCTCATGTCAGCTTCTGGTTTTAATCTGTTGTGATAACACATATCATGTAGCCTCTGGAAAACTCTACTGTACATTCTTAAGAGAATGAGGGTGAAAAGGGCAAGTAACATTTTAGTATTAATATGAAAATAGTTTTGACCTCATGGACCTCCCGAAAAGTTCTTGGAAACTTCCTAGGGATCCCTAGACCACAGCTTGAGAATCACTGAATCAAAATATAAGAATGCACTCCTCTATCCCATTATTTTAAAGACAAGGTGGAGTTGGGGCTCAAAGAGCTTCATGTCCCTGAAAAGTTCACGTACTAAATAGTGGACAGCAGAGTTCCCCTGACCTGCAATGTGATAACTAACCTCTTCAAAACACAGCCCTGATCTTGCCCTCTCATCCTTTAATGTAATATATGGATCACTTTATCCATTAATAGTATATGAAAATAGCTAGCATTTATTGAACACTTATTATGTATTAAGTCTTGTTCTAAGCACGTTACATGTATCAATTAAACAAATCCTCACAACAGATTCTATTATTGTTCCTATTTTAGAGGAGAAATTGAGTTACAATGAAGTTAAATAAGTTCCCTCAAGGTCACCATGCTTTAAAGAGTGGGCCAGGATTCAAACCCTGGAAGCCCAGCTCTTAACCACCATTCTATGCTATAACTTAAGTGTTTCACAGGCAGGGTGCCTGAGTGGCTCAGTTGGTTAAGTGACTACTTTCAGCTCAGGTCATGATCCCGGGGTCCTGGGATCAAGTCCCACATCAGGCTCCCCCCTGCTCTGCGGGGAGCCTGCTTCTTCCTCTCCTTCTGCCTGTCACTCCTCCTGCTTGTGCTCTTTCTCTCTCTCTCTCTCTCTGTCAAATAAGTTAAAAAAAATCTTTAAGGAGGTTTATTTTACTCACAGATGCAGGGCTTCTATGGGAGAAACTATCAAAGGAAGGACGTTTTGCGATCTTACTTTTGGAACCCATGCAGGAGAGATGGTGGAATAATGGAGTCAGAACCAGGAGACCGAGGTACCAGTCATGTAGCAAGCTATAGGGCCTGGGCAACCAGTAGTGGAGCCTTTGGCTGAGGTTGTGAGTAGACAGGGGTGGAGGAGGTAGAATGGGAAGGCAGTGTGCCCCATCAGTCCGCACTTACACGCGCATGCTATTGTGTGTGCGTGTGTGGGTGTATTTGTGCAGTGTGCATGCACAAGCAGAAAGGTGGGCCAGCGCTGCAGAGAAAGTTATTGTGTGGATTTAAGGTTTATGCAAGTGACATTTTTCTCCTTCCCTGAAATGCTGAGCAGTTAGCACGGCAAGGGCCCCCCACAGCACAGTGCCTACGACAGGCTGCTGCACACCGACATGCCGCTTCTAGCTCCCTACCCGCTCTAGTCCCACAGCCAGCTCTGGAGTTACGTGAGCACTCCGCCTCTCCCTGCAGGTGGGTTACCACATCCTTTCACCTCCTGCTGCTCACAGCCCAGCACACCTTGGTGTAGCTCTCATTATTACTATTTTTTATTAATAGAGTCTATTTTTAGAACAGTTTTTGATTTTCAGAAAAATTGAGCAGATAGAGCCCACATACCCTTCTTCCCACCAGTTTCCTCTATTATTAACATCATGCATTAGTATGGTACATTTGTTTTTGTTAGAATTAATTAAGCAATACTGATACAGTAACTAAAGTCCATAGTTTATTCAGATTCTCTTAGAGTTTATTTCTCTGTTAGTTTAAAAAAAAATTTGTAGGGGGTGCCTGGGTGGCTCAGTCAGCTGAGCTTCCGACTCTCGATTTCAGCTCAGGTCATGACCTCAGGATCATGAAATCGAGCCCCAGGTCGGGCTCTGTGCTCAGCGCACTCTGCTTGAGATTCTCTCTCTCCCTCTGACTCTGCCCCTCCCCCTGCTCATACATTCTCTCCCCCCCTCCCCTTCAAAATAAATAAATAAAATTTTAAAAACAAATAAAAAATTTGTATTCTGTTGATCTTTATCTAACTTTTTATAGCAATAAAAAACATATAGCAATAGCTCTTAAACTGGGACATTATACTTTGATGCACTTATATAGTAATCCCCTCTGTCCCTTTGTGGGACTGAAGGAACTAAATTTATTTCATGATGGCCATAATTCAAGCACTATTCTATGTGTATCAGTTAGAAAGGGAATTAAACTTTTGCCTTAAACCGTAAATCACTCCTACTCAAGACTAACCAAGCCTGTGATGAGTAAGCAGTGTAAACGAAGATGCCTAGCACTCTGAATCCCTTCTCTGATGTGGTGACAGCCTTTTCAGAGCAGGGTGCCTGCATGTACCACACGGTGTGCCCACATCTGCCAAGTTCCTAAATCTGAGTTCCCCCTATCAGGCTGACCAGAATAGGCCATGGATAAGGAAAATTCAGATAAAGATAACTTTATTCAATTTCTTCTGCCAACCATTCTCCCTGTCTCTCTGAGACATTTCACTCTGGTGGCCAAGTCCTCTTTCATGAGGTTCTCGCCTCCTTTGCCTTCTGTGACTCTATCCCAGCCCAGACAACCTGCCACCACTCTAACCACTTCTGCTTCTTTGCTGGTTCCTCTTCCTCATGCCTTCTCCCACCCCTCCCCCAACACGTGACTGTTCCTTGATGTTTGGACTTTTGGCCTCTGGATTTCTCCCTCTTTCCTCACATCTTCTCTTCAGTAGGAATAAGAAATAGGCAACTTATAAATAGAAAATCCCCAAATCTCTGACCAGCCCCAATCTCTCAAGCAAAACTTCCTCTGTCTGCCATGTAGCTGAGGCAGATAAGTTGTTAAGAATGTAGCCACTAGAGTCAAACCATTCGGCTTCAAATCCTGGCTCTACAACCTCCTAACTATAGGATATTGAATTTGACTAACCTATCTGTGACTCAGTTTACTCATCTGTAAAGTACAAATAGTAACAGTATTTATCTTATAGAGTTATCAAAAGAACTAAATGAAATAATTAGGTAAAGATATGAGAACAGTGCCTGGCACGTGATAAGGGCTCAAGAAATGCTAACATAGGTCCATTAGCCTTTATCCTAAACCTGTGGGGCCCAAAGTGCGTCAGAGTGTACTATTTAGACTTAGAGAGGCAGTTTACATGTTCCATCGATGATGTAATACCTCCCCCCAGGGGAGGGGGTCTGGGGCAGCACTTCCAAGGCAGAGGCAGTATACAAACAGGTATTCCCCATACACCTCTGCATTGCTTAGCCTCTCTTGAAGTTAGTTTGGGGCTTTATGACTAGTTCTGACCAAGAGCTGGGAACATCACTGAGTTCTATACTCTCTTCCCTGGCACCCACATGTACCAGGTCAGTGTGACCGCCCTCAACCAGGGCCCTGACTATGGGGAACACTGTCTTCCCCTTTCCCATACTGGGCATATTGTGTTAAGTCACCTAAGATTTAGAGTTTTTCTGTTAACACAGTACAAGTTAGTTTTTGTAGTGAAAAGTATGAATGCTCACAATAAGTGGAATAAATAAAGACTATAAATAGGTCTGTATCCACTCAAGCCAGGTTTTGCTGCCAAATGAGTTTGCCACAAATTTAGGAAAAAAAAAAAAAAAGCCTTTCAGTTTCCAGTACTCTTTGGATTTCAGAATCACAGATAAGGGATTGTAGACCTGCAAAAATCACACACACACAAAATCTGAGTTTTTTTCACTATGATCTCAAACTCAACCTGGCTCCATGTATGTCTGCACCAACCACCCTTCTAAACTGGTCTTCCTTCTCAGCACTGCCATTTCTCATATTGGTACCACTACTCCCTTGGCTGCAGACTCAAACCTCTGTGTTCTGTTTGATTCTTTCCTTCCTTTCCCCTCTAATTCTCCTTTCAAAGGCCTCTAGTATAGCACTCCACTTCTCATTCTCTCTGTCCTTTCTCTGACTGAGCCCCTTTCCCTTCGTCCCTCTCTGCACTTCTCAGCTCTCTCTTCCAACACATTCTACATTCCTCTATAGTTTCAATCATCTTAACCACGGCTTTCACCATGTCCCTTCCTTGTTCAAAAAGTAATCAGTGACACACCCCCCTGACCTATGGAATAAAGTGTAAATTCTCAGCTATCACTCAAAGCCCTCTGGAATTTACGCTCACTCAATTTACCTAGCCATCTCACACTGTTCTCAGCAGGAATGCTCTCCCCAGCCCAATCATCCTGAAATAGGCCATGTTCATTCTTTCCCCTAGGCCTTTAACCATTCAGTTTCCTGACTTGGAGTGCCACCCTTCCTTCTTGCCACCTATACTAAATGTTCACACAGTGCAAGTGCTACCTCCTGAGAAATGACTCTAACTCCTTCGGCTCAAGTTCACCCTTCACTTTCCTAGTGTCCTATAGCACTCACTATCTGTACCATATCTTTAGGCTTAGTTGCATCCTACCTCAGTTTCTTTTTTTTTTTTTTTAATTTATTTTAGAGAGAGAGAAAGCACAGGGTGGGGGAGTAGAGGGAGAGAGAGAATCCCAAGCAGACTCCCCATTGAGCACAGAGCCTGACGTGGGGCTTGATCTCATAACCCTGAGACCACAAGCCCAGCTGAAACAAAGAGTTGGATACTTAACCGACTACACCATCCAGGCATCCCACCTCAGTTTCTCTTTTTCATGTATTCCTCACTTCCCAATAAGACTGTATGATTCTCAGGGTACAGGGAACATTATTTCTTTGTACATCTAAGAGGCTGGACTATAGGCACACATTGAACAGGGAGAGGTGCCGTCCCTACTAAGAAGAAAAGTTCCAGTACAAAAATTCAGGTCGAGGCAAGTTCAAGTCTCCTGCCCACCAGAGCCTCATCCAGTAACAGTGAGGGCCATTGCCTGGGGAACAGTGCAAGTTGAACTACAGGTTTGGGACCTTAGCAGGGGTGACAGGAGTAACTAACAATGATATCAAAGTTTTTTTTTTAAAGATTTTATTTATTTATTTGTCAGAGAGAGAGAGAGAGCACAGAAGCAGGGGGAGCGGCAGGCAGAGGGAGAAGCAGGCTCCCTGCCGAGCAAGGAGCCCAATGTGGGACTCGATCCCAGGACCTCGGGATCATGACCTGAGCCAAAGGCAGGCGCCCAACCAACTAAGCCACCCAGGCGTCCCAATGATACCAAACTTAAGTAGAAATAACCTTCTTGAAGTCTAAACTCAACAACTGCACATGCAACCCAAGAGAGCTCCCAAGAATCCCTGCAAAAATCAGAGTTTATTAAACAAAGGTTTGTGAACTAATTTGACTTGACAAGGCCTCACCTAGCCATTGTTCTGATTCTGTAGACCTCCTTTTCCCTGTATTTGCTAGGTATCTTTGATGGCTCCCCCATCTTTGGCACTGGAGTCCTTATTTTGTCAAAGATATTAAATAAATGAGAAGGAAAAAAAAGGACAACGAAAATAATTTTGTGTGACTCTGGAAACTCCAAAGAGATCAATGGAAGACATGATTATAAAGCAACATTTTCTACCCTAGGTCCTTCTACATCCTCAGTCCCTGCATTGTACTCAGTGAGTGTCTGAATGAATCAATGATTAAATGGTATATTATTTATCTATGGCTGCCTAATACACCACCACTGTACACATACACATAAATAAATGTAAATAAATACATATATGTATATAAAATATAAGTAAAGCAATCTTCTTACAAAATAAAATATCAGGCTTCTTTTTTTTTTTTTAAAGATTTTATTTATTTATTCGACAGAGACAGAGACAGCCAGCGAGAGAGGGAACACAAGTAGGGGGAGTGGGAGAGGAAGAAGCAGGCTCATAGCGAAGAGCCTGACGTGGGGCTCGATCCCATAACGCCGGGATCACGCCCTGAGCCGAAGGCAGACGCTTAACCGCTGTGCCACCCAGGCGCCCCAAATATCAGGCTTCTATATTGCTTTACGTTTTATTTTCAAACTAGCCAGACTACCTTATCAACAACCCTTGAAAGTAAGTCCTAAGAGCCAGGTCTATCACAGTAAAAGCAAGACAGTCTGCTCAATCACTGCCCTTACTTGAGGAACAGCCCCTAGAATTCTCCTTCTTCAAAACTGATAGCCAAGAGCTCTGTCCTGCTGGTGCCTGCAATGAGGAAAGCAACTCTTCCATTCTGAAGCACCCACTAGTGAACATCTGCAAGGTGTGACCCAGGAGACCCTGGGTTCTGTTCAAGCCTTACCAGTTTGATAAGATTTGAGAGAAACTGGAATTAAAGATTCTATTTTGGGCATGTGGGTGATTCAGAAAACATCTGCCTTCAGCTCAGGCCATGATTCCAGGGTCCTGAGATGAGTCCCGGGTCAGGCTCCCTGCTCAGCGGGGTGTCTGCCTCTCCCTCTGCGCCTCTGCACCTCCCCCCTGCTCATGCTCTCCCTCTCTCTCAAATAAATAAATAAAATCTTTAAAAAAAATAAAGATTCTATGTCTTCCCCCACTGGGATTTTTAAAAATTAGGCTAGCTTCAGAAGTTTGCAAAGGACTATCTGATAGACAGGAATAACAATCCAATAAAGGTAGAAAACCTTAACCCTTTCAGTTCCGCGACAGTATGCAGAGTTCTGATTAGAAGCCTCCGTTAGTGCTCATTCCGCAATGCCAGAACAGAAGTGATGTAATCACTAAGACTTTACATCCATACATTTGTTTCACAATGTACAAAATGCTTTACATTCTATGATCTTACAACACCTTTAAGAAGTAGACACGGTGGATATTATTATGTCTATATTTCAGATGGAAAAACTGAGGTTTAGAAAGATTATTAGACTTATACACAGTAAAATTACTGTGACCAGGAGTCAGAAGATCTGGGTTTGCTTCCCAGCTCTACTCAATACATTTGCATAAGCACTTTGCAAACTTTAAAGTATTATACATGTACTTAACGGCTGTTGTTATTATTGTTAACTGTTGTTGTTGAAAGTACACTGTAAAATCCTAGGTTAATGGATTAGTGACAATACCTTCCACTCTTTTCACTATACTAAGCTGTCAACTTCACAGAGAAATTGCACCTGCTGATAAAGCACTGTGAGTTGATGACCAGTAAAGGGATGCTGCTCACCGTGGCCTGCAAAACTGTCCACATGCCCCAGCCACACCTGGGATGTGCCACACATCTAAGAATGTTCAACCAGCTCTAATGAGGCTATAGGCTTTCAGGGATCTAATGCACAGAAGGAAGAAGAGAGCACAGATCCTACCTCCTAGCAAACAGTTCATAGCTAAGCACCTCACTGCCCATGCACTTCCATAGCTACTCAGAATGCTTAGTTGTTGCCAAATGCATTCTCTTTTTCAATTAGTTACGTAGCTTGTTCACTTAGGGAAGAGGATGTCTGAAGTCCTACCAAGCAGAGATATTAAGTTAGGTTTTTCCAGTTCTTCCAGGCTTCAGCCCCCACAACATTTCTGTCGATGAACCCAGAGCTCTTCTGGCTTTCCTTTGCTGTGTCCAGCCTGAGCCCCATGAGGTGATGCCAATCTCAGCTCTGCCCTGTAGCTAATACTGCCCTTCTCACGCTGAAGTAAGCACTCTTTGTCTCTGTTGGCACCATCCCCTCCCTGAATATGCAACCTTTCCTGCTGGCCAAAATACTTGGTTACTTTCAGCTGGAACTCTGCAATTTGAATCTTTAGCCCTATTTGACATTTCCTAGCTAATTTGGCATCTCTTAGCCATTTAAATTAGGTTTTAATCTTTCGTTCCTCTCTCCCAAGTATGGACCTTCTGGCAGAACTGGTAACGGAGAAAATGGTTTAATTCTATCCTAAGCCCAAGCAAACAAAAACAATAATAGTAATAAATATGGATTCACTCTGTAAATTGTAAAGTCCTATGTTAACAGATTATTAACATCTGTTAATAATCTGACTCTTAGGCCAAGTTTATTTTCATTACACTAAGCTGTAAACACATCTCCCTCCAAGGTCTCCCCTACACCGATCTCACCCCATCCTTCTTAGAAATGTATTCACTGAGACTTTCTCCCCATTTCTGCTTTTGGATTTTGCCGAAGAACACCCTTCCTGGTCAGAAGCTGATCATCTGCTACAATTCCCAAGAAAGACCATTCTACAATCTTGACTTCATTAAGGGAAAAAAGTGATCTTAACATTTCATTGCCTTTTACCCAATATTAGGGTAAAACTTTGAGCTTCCATTTCTAAACAGCCATGTTAGTTCCACAGCTTCACATGTCCCCCACATCCCCATACCTCCTGGAATAGAATCGCAGATAGGATTCCCACTGATGAGCTTATCACAATGTGTAGAAACACATGATCTGTGTGGAGGAATGAATATCCCAATGAATCGCTAAACACCTCCAAGCATGCACTTAATTTCCTGCCCAGCAAGCCAACAGTCCCTTATAGAATATATAAAGTTGTGCTGTCCAAGACAGTAGCCACTAGCCACATATGGCTATTTAAATTAAAACTAATTAAAATTAAATAAAATCTAAAATTCACTTCCTCCGTGGCTCAATAGCTATGTGTGGCTAGTGGCTACTGCACTGGACAGCACAGATATAGAACATGTCTATCATCACACAAAGTATACTGGACAGCACTGACAGAGGCTGCTTATGAATAATACTGTTCTGTGAAATGGTGACTAAAAGCACAGAACATAGGTAATGAGTAACCAGTGCTAAATCCACTAAAATGACTTGTCTAGGAAATGAACTCCACACTCTTCCAGCACTTGGATCAAATCTGAAAGCACATTTTAGCTTTATGGGTAATTTGGTTCCTTACCAAAAATTTCTTTTTCTCACTGGCCCCTGCACATGAGCTTGTTGTTACTGTGGGGCTGTTCAGAAGGGTTGAGCTGCTGCTGTTGTGTTTTTTCTTTAAAAACAAAAAGACTGAGGTTAATAATTTGTACCCTCCACGCAACAGAAAAAAATTGATGATATTCAAGTAAATTGTGG
The DNA here is from genome assembly GCF_002007445.2 of Ailuropoda melanoleuca. Classification (NCBI taxonomy): domain Eukaryota; kingdom Metazoa; phylum Chordata; class Mammalia; order Carnivora; family Ursidae; genus Ailuropoda; species Ailuropoda melanoleuca. The sequence continues at coordinate 30,743,978 of NC_048230.1, read as the reverse complement.
GTACTCAGAACCACTACCTCTTGTTAAGATTACCTCCTAACCAATAGGCAATCCTTTTTTACAGCCTTCTCCTTCAACACCACTGACTTTACTTTAGTAACACAGCAGCAGGCACAGTATAAGATCAGGACGTTTCTTACAAAAGCTTTTAGGTTCTAAGCAGAAGGATCTCTAAAAGGTAATCTTCCTTCAAGGAATGATCAGGGACCACCACGCCACCCTCCTCTTCCCAGGCTGGTCCCTTTGGGTCTTCCAACTCAAGAAAGCTTCCCCTTTTCACCTAACTGATATCCATGCTAATAGTCCCATTTGGAGAAAGATCAGCTGACTGGAGCAGCACACTCCACATAGGAAGACAGGAAGGAAAGTGAGGTCATTAGGCTCAAGCCTGGGGGAGGGGACTCACTTCTGGTAAAATGCTCCTTCCAAAAGCAGCTTTGAATAGAAAAGAGTTACTGCAAGGCAGAACCCACACAATTAGACAGAATAATGTATGAAAATAGTACAAGAATGGGCCCTATTCTGTTGTTCCCCCAGTTTTGTAAGGTAGCCATAAAAATAAAAGCAGCTTTCTAAGCTAATCCTTCTGTTATATCATGAAACAAAAGGACTCAGGGTCCCTAGTTTTCCTAAAGGCAGGAAATACTCTGAGAGGCTATATCTAGCAGACCTTAGACAGTAAAAGTTCTGGGGCTTTACTCTTTCTCTAGGAACCAAAGATTCTTCTGAAGAATTGGTAAACAAGGTGCAAACAAGGAAAGAGGTTAGCTGATAACGAAGAGGACCACAAGGGAAAACGGCACAGACAAATTTTCACCAAACACACCACAAACATAGCCATATGATATAGTACTAGATACCCACTAGGAAGGAAAGCTCTCCATCATTCACTCCTCTCTGCAGGCCAAAGTACCCAGGAATCAGGGAGTTTGTAAATGACACTGGAGGTAGGAAGAAGGTTCTCAACATTGCACAAGTTTAAATGTTAACAAAAATAGGAATTGTTTTCCTAAAGAAGCACACAACTCTCAAAAAAATAGGTACTCTCAACCACCTGAGTTAATATAAGGGGGAAACAACTGTAAAAAACAGATTTTATTGTTACCTTTAGAATATATTATATGATATTTTATTAAATAAATTTCCCTTCCTAATTATATTTTACATAAGCTAATGCTAAAATTAATTAATTTTTTCTAAGCATATACTGTAAGGTAGTTAAAAACCTTCTGAGTTAGAGATTTTGAATCTGGATTAAACATTTGCCAAATAATCAGTAAAGGAACAGTTATATGAATACTGTCTCTACAAGTGAAGGAATTATTCTTATTCTCTACAGATGAAACACTAGGCACAAGGTCAGATGCACAAGGCTGTGGGCCTCCAGATCATGACCTACACCTGACTGGCATGTATCACTTACCATTTAACAGACTGTGAAAGAAAGAGGCCAGTAACATTCAAGCCTGGTATTAGAGCATCCTTGGCTTCTCAAATATTTCCCATTTGAAAACCCCTCCCCGGCAATTTAGTTGGGTCTGCCATGGCCACACACACCTGCCTATTTGGGTGACCCGTGTCTTTGTTCTTCATGGTCTCATATCCAGGCACCCGGGGACGTCGGCTCATCTGGAGGGCCACCAGATCCTTCATGATTGAGTTCAATGCCTCCTGTTCGTCTGCAATGAAAGAGAGGAAATGGGCTAAGATACTTTAATATGGACCACAGGTAAGTGTTGAATCACTAAATTGTACACCTGAAACTAATATTACACTGTATGTTAACTAACTGCAATTTAAATAAAAACTTAAAAAAAAATACAGACCAGCAAATTACTATCACAAATTATATGACTAATACTCAGGGAGTTCTGCCCAGGTAAAATGACAGACCCTGTAATACAATCACGTGCATCTGACGTCTGAAGAGTAGGTAAATGAGGTCAGACTACGGTCACTTAAATTTTAATGGATTCTTAACAAATCTCCAATAAGATTTCTGACAGCAATATTTACCAATTCACTGGTGGCAAGGAAGGTGCTCAAACAGGGCAATTCTTCCAGTGCCAGAGAAACTCACCCAGGAAAAACAGATAAAAAGTTGGAGCGAACAACAACACAGCACAGTGTAGTAGGGTACTGGGTGAAAAGATGAATTCACGGAGAGCTGATTATGGGTCAGAGTCACACACTGACTTATTCTTTTTTTTTTTTTTAAAGATTTTATTTATTTATTCGACAGAGATAGAGACAGCCAGCGAGAGAGGGAACACAAGCAGGGGGAGAGGGAGAGGAAGAAGCAGGCTCATAGCAGAGGAGCCTGACGTGGGGCTCGATCCCATCACGCCGGGATCACGCCCTGAGCCGAAGGCAGACGCTTAACCGCTGTGCCACCCAGGCGCCCCCACACTGACTTATTCTTAAAGCATCCCATGTAGAAGAGCACATTTTAAAGCGTACCAAACAAGGACCTCAGGTAGGTGCTTTGAACAGAAGTTGTTTTACAAGCCTACTCTTTGAACGCCCCCCTCCCAACTCCTTACAAGTTTATAGGCCTTCTGCTTCCCACAGGGAAGCCAAAAGGCAGTTCTATTGTTTTTTCTTCCCTAACTGACCAAGCAATGAATTGTCTCTGCCTTACTGGCATTACTTTTAATCCCCTTTTCTTGAAATAGCACGAAGTACTAGAACTCTCATGCACTGAAGACAAATGGACAAAACCCAGAGCCCAAACCAGCCCAATTCCATGTTTTGCAAAAATCTCACAGGTCCTTCAGGAGATCCTTGTCTACTCAAATAGCATTTGGGAGTTGAAAATAAATCTGTTGATCTAGAAAGGAATATGAAAGATAAATTGTTACACATGTTTTGGTGACAACTGAGTCACTTGGGGACCTGGAGCACACCTTAAAAGAAGCAAGTACAAGAGACTCCACCCAAACAAGCACCTGTCTTTTGTCTTTTGTCATTGGTCCTTGGAAATGTTCTAACACCTTGTGGAAAGAACAGCATGACATATAGGAAGTAAGTCTGTGTTATTTGTCTCTCCCCTCTTTCTACATCAAATGTGCTCAGGGGCCCTACATGCCCTCTGAGAAGTGTAGGAAAGGAAAGAGAAGGGTGCCCATGTGGAGGTTTTTGCCTGCTCATAAAAGTAAAGTGAGACTTAAAATGTGCAAGAAAAACACCAGTACAGTAGCTTCGCATCTAATTCCATTTCAAAATATATACCAAAGTGTGTATGAGAGTTGATGTAGAAACAAAAGGATAAATAAATGGGACAGTGAATATAAAGGAAGTGGGTATCTACAGAAAGACATGTCAAAATTAAAACACATACATCCCAAGATAAAATAAACTGTCACAGTGAAAAAAACACAAACACATACAACCCATAAATTATTTTATATTTTCTAGCGATTTCCCTATAGGCTCCTTAAAGAAAGGGAACTTGGACGATATTTTGTTTTGTTTTTTAACCTCCCAACCAAGATTTAAAAATTAGAGCATAACATCTAAGCTAGGAAGCCTGGCTTATATATATAATATGTATAGGCTTATATATTAAGTTGGCTTATATACTATTTAATATATGTGTATACAATTTTGGGACCAACTGTAGCAGTAAATTAGGATCACTATAAAGAGGATTATGACTAGGCAGGTGTTTCTGAGGCACATCTAGTGATATTCCTAACAGGAAGATACATGGAATTTTCAGTATCAAGGTAACCATCCTGCGAATTGGTAATTGGTAATTTCTGTTGTTGCTTCAACTCAGACATTGAACCTAGATGGATGTGAATACACACAGAGAGACGCACAACACACACGCTTTTCAAGTCAAAGCCACAAGTAGAACAACAGAATCATTTCTAATTCTGTATAAGATGATGCTATTATAAGAGCTGGTTTATCAGGTTGACAAATTCAGTTTCCAGGAAGCTAACCAATTCCTGGCATTACTTCATGGATAAACTTGTTTGGTAGTTCCAGCACTGAGAACACACTAGAGGCATGGTTTGGCACTATCTCCTAAAACTCAGGATAACTGACACAAGGGACACAGGGTTATAGAATCTGATTTTTGTCAGTCGAAAAAACTGCTAGAGGCAGACAGGTTCTTAAACTGATACTTCAAGCTGAGGATGTGGATAAAGACAGGAAGTAAATCAAGTGGCTCTTTTAGGCATTTCTTCCTGGATTGAGATTTTAACTGAATTATCAGCACTCCAGTATGGTATTCCTCAAAAACAAAAACAAACAAACAAAACTTTTAAAAACAAATAGCAGCTTTCTTAGAGTGCAGCAGTCATTTATATGCCCTTTGACATTAGAAAGACCTGGATTTAAGGAGGCTTTGAACAAATCACTTATTCCCCCTAAGCCTCACTTTCCTCATCTGCAAAACGGAGATAATAAAAGTATCATCTCACAGAGCTGCTGTGAGGGCTAAAGGAAAAAGAACTTACAAAGTATTCCTCATGGTACCTAACTAACACTTCGTAATGCTAAAAAAAATGCTGGCTATTATCGTCAATGGAAAAGGTCGGTGAGAAAAGACTGGACACTACTTAATTTACCCTAATGCTTAATTTTATTCCTGGATTTTTATTAGTCATTAACAATAACCATTTACTGAGTACCAGTATGTATTATACATTAGATAGTTCTGAAAGATACTTCAAGTTGTTCAAACTCTAGGAGTAAAAGAATGAATGACACCCAAATACAAGGTTACACAAATAAAGCAACTGACTTAGACAACATACAAACCAAAGTACACAAACATGCACGTGTAAAAAAATTTTTTACAGGGGCGCCTGGGTGGCACAGCGGTTAAGCGTCTGCCTTCGGCTCAGGGCGTGATCCCGGCGTTATGGGATCGAGCCCCACGTCAGGCTCCTCTGCTATGAGCCTGTTTCTTCCTCTCCCACTCCCCCTGCTTGTGTTCCCTCTCTCGCTGGCTGTCTCTATCTCTGTCGAATAAATAATAAAATCTTTTAAAAAAAAATTTTTACAGTGAGTAGTAAGAGGTTTTATAGATGACTTCACAAAATTATTAACAGAATAAATTGGATTCTTTCAGAAAAGCAAGCTGTTCCAGCTATGCAGGAGAGCTTAAAAAATGAACTGAAGATGAGAAAGGACCTAAAAGCAAGTGAGGGGACCAAGGGGAAGAAAAGCAGGTCAGGAACTGATCCTCAATCAGTAGTAATCCTTATTGGGTAGACTAGGAAGAAGGTATGCTAGCAAAGAAACCTTTAAGAGGACTAGGAAAAAAAACAAAAACAAGAGCAACACCACAGCAATCAGGACCAAAGAAGGACAGTGGCAGGCATACGCCAGGCAGGTCCAATAGACTGGTAGAGGCAGAAACAAAATTTTAAAGGGAATCAAGAAGCTGGAGATTCAAAGGAAATTGGAAGTAGTAGAAATCAACAATTCATTTGTGAACTTTGCACATGAACAACTTGAGGCTGGGGTAATAGTTAGTGTGCTATAACCTTGAAAAGATTTCCTGAGGAGGGAGGTGGTTTGACACACTTAAAAGCTACCAGGAAGACGCACAGAGGAAGAAGTTCATTCTAGAGATTAAGAGGTTATGACTATAGAGGGAAGGAGTATTCATTAGAAAATAGAAAAGAAGGGATCTATGAAATAAGGATTAGAGTTCAGGCTCTTAAGCAGTCTCAAGCAGACAGCTATCCATAATTATTCAGCAGCACCGACTTTTTCTTCTCCGGATACCCTGACCTATGGTCTGGAGGCTGCCAGGCAACACACTCCTCTCTCCTTAGCTCCAGCATGAAGACAATCTTGCAGACTTGAACTACTGCTTCTATCTAAAAGCAGGATCTTAAGGCATCCCATTTATGAATTCCCTCAGCTAAAAACCCAGAAAAGTTTCTAGTAGCACCATGTCCTTTAATAAACATTGTTGTCCTGTATGACATCTGTGTACTATATCAGACACTCTCCCTTTTCCATATATACAAATCCCCAAAGTAATGTTTTAATTCAACTAATGTTATTTCTTCACATAGCCAGCACTCTACCCAGCACTGCCGGATCGTCTGATCACACTGCTCACTGCTGTTTTCAGTGTCCCTGAGTCAGATTTTACTATCTTTTTTTTTTTCTTTCTTTAAAGATTTTATTTATTTGACAGAGAGAGAGAGTGTGTGTGTGAGTGAGCACAAGCAGGGGGAGCGGCAGGAAGAGGGAGAAGGAGACTCTCCACTGAGGAGGAAGCCCGATGCAGGACTCGATCCCAGTACCCTGGGATCATGACCAAAGCTGAGTGCAGATGCTTTAACCAACTGAGCCACCCAGGTGCCCCCAGATTTTACTATCTTAATCTTCATGACACTTCACATATTCCCACTGCCTCCACCTTGTCAATACCTGGGCAAACATCATTTTATAGTAAGTACAAACAAAAAGGCCTGAGCCTCAATTCACAAGAAACTTTTTTCCCTTCATGGACATGGTTGAACCTTTGCTAGAACTCAAAGTCAAATTCTGGTATTTTTCTGTTTCTGGGATATAAGAGCCCTTCCAAAGTAACTGATGGTTCAAAATTTATTTTTTAAAGACTTTATTTATTTATTTGAGAGAGAGAGTGAGTAAGAGTGAGAGAGAGACTGAGCACAAGCTGGGAGAGAGGCAGAGGGAGAGGGAGAAGCAGACTCCCCACTGAGCAGGGAGCCTGACTCAGGACTCAATCCCAGGACCCCAAGATCATAACCTGAGCCAAAGGCAGACACTTAACTGACTGAGCCACCAAGGCGCCCCTAAAATTTAAAAATACATATTACAAAGGAAGCTGTTGCTTCCTCAGAAGAATCAACATATCATCACTATATTTTATTTTAATGTTTAATGAAATTAACCTAAAGGTCTGGAGACTATAGGATTATGTATGTCAATCCCAAAACTACAGAATTGATTTCTCGCTCCTATGCACCTTTACACCATTTTGACATAGTACCTATAACACCTCCTTGCACTCACTTGTTTACATGTTTCTGGTTCACCTTACCTTCTTAAGGTAACTTCTTTTTTTTTTTTTTTTTAAGATTTTATTTATTTACTTGACAGAGAGAGAGAGACAGCCAGCAAGAGAGGGAACACAAGCAGGGGGAGTGGGAGAGGAAGAAGCAGGCTCCCAGCGAGGAGCCTGATGCGGGGCTTGATTCCAGAACACCAGGATCACACCCTGAGCCAAAGGCAGATGCTTAACGACTAAGCCACCCAGGCGCCCCTTAAGGTAGCTTCTTAAGGCAGGATAATGCAGATATAGGGCCTAATACTGCTCCTGACACATAAGAGACACTCAGTAAATAAATGAGCAAAGACTAAAGGAATAGCTTATACAGACAGAACCAAGAAAGCTGCTTCTTATCCTTTATGTATTCCCCTAAGTAATATTCAGATGGATATTTACTTTTTATGAATGCCTAAAATTCAGTTTTAAAATCCAACTGTCAGGGGCGCATGGGTGTCTCAGTAGGTTAAGCATCTGCATTTGGTTCGGGTCACGATTCCAGGGTCCTGGGACTGAGCCCTGCAGGGCTCACTGTTCAGTGGGAAGTCTGCTTCTCTCTCTCCCTCTGCCCCTTCCCTCCCTCCACCCCTACTACTGCTCACTCTCTCTCAAGTAAATAAATAAATTCTTTAAAAAAATAAAATAAAACTGTCATTTAAAAAACATCAGAAATCTAGCTGACATATGGCCAGGTTGACTCAGTAAATTGTGACCCCAATTTCAATTAAAACACATGTTGACCAGAGTCTAGATTGTCAGGTTGTCAGATTCTAGACAAGCTGAGTTGACACTGGTCTAACTGGGAACTCACAACAGCCCCGGATCCTTAGAGATCCGAGGTTTCTGTAAATCACAATGATTCTGACTTCCAACCAAGCTATGGAAGCAGAACCAACCCATCCTTAATCCTGTACTCAGTTCGCTATAGTTTCCTGTAACATTTCCAAGTTGTTACATGTTTTTCAGTAACACTTCCCACTAAGTTTCAGACTGCATTTATAAAAAGTCCAAATATGCACTAGTGAATTAGTCTCAAGTGTTATTAACAGCATTTGCCACTATAATTACTAAAACTGGGAGAGAATTCTAGTGTGACCAAGAAAAATGACAAGTCAATCCCATTTTTTTTAATACCCACACAGTATCAAAGCCAAAAAAAAAGCATATCTCCATATATCCTATTATTTACCAGGATAAGTGTACTACAGGGGTAAATGTAGTTCCCATTAGAAATCTACTAGAGCTAACAGCCAATATAAAATCTAACCTGTTTTTATTACCAACCCAAGTTGTCAAACAAGCTTGAGTCTGGGGCTTTGAACAGCTCAGGAAAATATGACTGTTAACCAAAGAACCTGCAGGGCAGGGACTCCAATTAGTTTTGGTCCTTTCCTCACTGGGCTGAATTTAACAAGTATAATGAAAATATTAATAAGTCTGTATGTCTCTCTTACCAACCTCTTGCTGTATCATAGTTTATTCAGAACCACAGCAACTAAAGAGGACTAACCTGGGAATATGAATTTTCATCATATCATACACATCACCAAAATGGAAAATAGTATTTAAGAGAGAGACTGTGTGTGTGTGTGTGTGTGTGTGTGTGTGTACACACATATCCTTGCTGAACCTTTTATAAAGTAAATTAAAGATCCAGGCTGTGGAAGAATTCAGTATTAGTTCTAATTGCATATCAAGGCCATCTATAAAAAAGAGAGAATGGTATGAGGAGAACCTGCCAAAGAAAGCGAGGCAGTGGCTCTTAAACCAGCTTGCCTAATATATGGTAGCCACCAGGTAAGTTAGTTCCCCTCTCACTGCCTCAGTTGCTTTATGTAAAACAGACATGGGAACAAACGAAAAGCGGAGTTCCTGATCCTTTCTTCTTTAGGGTTCTGGCCCCTACCTATATAGCTCCTTTCCTCCCCATCACTGTCTCTCCATAAACTCATACACTTAAAATAGTTTTTAAAAATGTCTTGAAATGTGAAAACAGGCTGACATCTATTTTCATGTTGGACATGCAAATATAATCAACAAATCTGGGCACTCTTACTAAGTCAGTAGTCAAGAAAGTGGGGAGTGGGAGTCTGCCCATCCTCAAGTATCACATACTCCCTCTTGGGACTTAAGATTGCCCTCACAAGACAAAGAGTAAAGACTATCACAAACATAGGTTCCACAAACCAATTCAAGGATTGAGTTCAATCATCAAATTCCAAAATACAAGATAAATGTTTGAAGCCTGGGGAGGACAAGAAGAATCATGTGCCCCATTTATAGTAAATGTTTGGTAAGTATTTGTTGAATTATGTATTTAAATACCAAGCCTTACTGGGTTCCTTTTCTGCTTACTGTCACAGGAGACTTACCCTAGAAGAGCAAGCTTGAAGCAAAGCATGGGAAGGAAACAGTAAACCCAGCAAACGAACAAGCCCATCCTTTACTGTACAAGGGCAGCGTGGAATAGAACAAGGCAATTCATTCAAAGGCGCAGTGTAGAGACAGGCAGCAAAACAATATCTGCTCAATGTGACACAGCATACACTTAACCTTCTATGAAAATGACCTGACCTTGCTGTAGCGCAAAGCAAATATTAAGGTTCTCTCTTCACATGCATGGCACTTCACAGATACAATGGATGCCTTTGCAAAGGATCCTTTCATTGAAGTTTCACTTAAGTGTTCATTTAGGACAATACCAAATACTTTGCAAAACTTGTGATTGTGGACAACAGTATCACAATAACCGATCCAACAAGAGAAACAAAGTACATCTAAAATGTTATCTGCTACTTAACCTAGTCCAATAATCATTTGCTAAATTACCAAAAAGGACAATGAAATATAATTCAGTTCAAATGCCGCGTGTGGAACACATTAAAAGCGTTTCTTAGATTACATCTTCACAACTTAAATTGCAAGTATTGATAAAAAGGAAATGATTTCACAGATTCTTTTGTGCAGCGAATGCTTCTTTTAAAATAAGTTACATACTTTCAGGGATACCGCTAAATAAAAATAATGGATTTTTCAAAAAGTAGGATGCGAATTATAACTGGAAGTCCCCGACCAAATCCTAACCTCCAGCAATCTGCGTGCGGCTCGCATTTCTCAACTGCGCTGTTGATAACAGTGATTGCTGTTTTAATCACCTCCCAGCCTATCTCCCCGCACGCCCTCCCCCCTGCGCTGGGGCGCGCACAGGGCTCGAGAGCAAGCCCCGGGAACTCTCGCTGGCCGGCCTGTGTGAGCAAAGGGAAGGAAATGACACAGGCAGGAAAAAAAAGCAAATCAAGGAAAAGACACAACAGCAGCTGGGCCTGCACCAGCCTCCAGCCCGGGCCCCACACTGAGCTCCCGCTCCCCCGCCCTCGGGCTCGCGGTCCGGCTCGCCCGGGCCGGAGCGGGCTGCCCCGCCGAGCACGGGCCCTCGATCCTGCCGCCGCCTCCTCGGGATGCGCCCGCCGCGCGGCCCGGAAGAAGGCTGCCCAGTGGGCTCCGCCGGTCGGGACCGCCCTAGCGGGCCGGGGAAAACCGAACCCCCGCCCGAGCCGCCGAGCCACGAGCGGGGCGGGCGA
>NC_048230.1:30712327-30733341 GCF_002007445.2 Ailuropoda melanoleuca | reverse complement strand
CGCGGCCGGGCGCTGTGGCATGGGCAGGGTGGCCCGCTACATCCCCGGCGCTCCTCGGCTCGGCCCAGCCCGGCCTCGGCGGCGCCGCTCGGCCCGCCCGCCCTCCAGTCTCTCAGTCCCGCAGTCGCTCCGTCCGGCCACCGTTCTCCACCTCAGGAACGCTCCGAAAAACAAACCGCTGGTCGCGCAGCTCGCCCCCTTGTCTGTCACTCACCGCAGCGCCCGCCAATCCCAGGCAGTCGCTGGACCTTCGTACCACCCCCACTCACTTCACCAGCCAATAACAGGGAGGAAGTCGCTGCCCCAGTCGCCCCCCAGCCCCGCTCTCTCCCCAACACCCTAACTCTCAGTCGCCAGCTAATCATCAGCACCACACGATGAACCAATCCCGCCTACTCTCGCAGGATGCCAATGGGCGAAGCCAAGGCCGTTTCCGAGGGCTGTCTACTGCCTGCCAATCATCGAAACAGCACACGGTTCACTCTCTGCTAGCCAATCACGCAGACGGCTCTGAGCACCCGCCTCTGCGCGTCCCTCGCTGTCTCGCCCGCCCTCTCTCCCCGGGAGGTGTTGGTTGCTCCAATCACAGCTCGCGCGTAAGGCTCCGCCCACATTCCCACCTCCCGTCGGTCACTGAAGGCTCCGCGGGCGCGCGGGCTGGCACAGTTCCCCTCCGGCTACTTTGGGGCTGGCCTTTGGGAAAGCGGCTGGAGCGGCCGCCGGCCTCCCGCCCCTCCCTGTGCCCGCACCCGGCGCGCAATAAGCGGGGAGGGTCCTGGCTCTGAGTGCTTCCCGGCATGTGGCCACCTCTGCCGCCCGATCCCCTGACAAGTCCTCCGGTCCAGACGCTGCGCTTGCCGGGAGGCAGGGGCGGCCTCACCACTGCCCGCCTTTTCCTGGGTCTCCTACCTCCGGGGCCACACCCTCCGAGGGGCTGGGGTAGTACTGGAATGTGGGTCCTCGGAAGTCTGTGAGCTCCGCTGCTGGCCAGGGCCGAAACCAGTAAGTGGCAAAGTCAGAGAGGTACTTTCGGATAAAAGCTTTTTTCTTTGGTTATGAAAGCCATACAAGCTCTTCGAATTAAAACTGAAAAAAGAAAAAAAAAATCCACCCCAGGGATCATTTTCTATCTTTCTTACCAAGATAGACAACGTTTGACAAAAATGGCTTCATATTGTTTTGTAGTATGCTTACATTTTATTGTAAGTGTTTTCCCGTGCCACTGAAATACTGTTCCAAAACAATTGTACTGGCTGCATGATATTTCAAAATAGAGAATGGCCATAATTAATTTCCCCAACCCTCATTGTTGAACATTTTATACACCCAGGTCTTCAGATGCCAAGTCCATCACAATTAATATGGGCTCCCTTCCTCTAGTCCCTGCTCTGGTGTAATACAAATCAGACGCTGGAATAATCTTCCTCTGGTGCCATTTTCAACCATCAACTAAGAATCTTTAGTGGTGGCTTTGCCTTGGGTATCAAATCTCTCAAGAATTACCTTGGACTCCCCTCTTTCTTTACACTCCCTCCTCCCCCCCCATATTTAATCAGGCCCCTTGTCCTGTTAGTTTTTTGGGGTTTTTTTTCCCCCTCTGCAACAAGCTCTTAAATCTGTCATTATCCCACTTGGTTAGATCCCTACCCAGTTTATTGTGGTCCTTCACTATAATAATCTCCTTTCTGGGAAGGGGAGAAAGAGTAAAGGGGAAAGAAAATTAATAGTCATTTACTATATGCCAGGCACATCATCTCATTTAATCTTTCCAATAACTCTGAGGTAAGTAATACTATTGGCATTTAAAGGATGAAATTGAAGCTCAGAGAAGTTAAGGACCATGTCCAAGTGGTAGAGCCAAGATCCATACCAGGTCTGTCTGCCGCCCAAAAGTCATGTTCTTTTACCAGGCCAGTGTTTCTCAACTGCTTTTTCATTATCACCTCCTCCCACCCAGGAGAAAATTTTGAATTACTTAATTAAATATAAATTCTAATGAGAGAAATTAAATACTAAGGAATAAGATTTCGTCAAGTAGGGTTGAGCTTTGAACGCCACATACCATTGTATTGTCAAAGTTTTTTTTTTTCACCCCTTAAGAATCATTTTTCACTCCACTGGGGTATCATCCTGGTGAGAATGTGTGTAATAAGCCAGTGCTGGAAGTCCCAGTCTACCAATCTGAGGCTCATATCTGACCCTTAATTTTATTGACCTGTGGGATTAAGTATTAAAAAAAAGACACAACTATGCAAGTGGAAATCTAGTACTCACTCCATTGCCTGTATTGGAAGGTTTATTCAGCAGCTCCTCTTGGAATGTCTAAAACACATCTCCAGTTTCACAAGTTTGACACTGAACTCTTTATCCCCCGCCCCCCCAAAATACCCTGCTCCTCTATTTTCCCAATGGTTAAAATACAAACCTAGGAGTCTTCCTTGGTTTTGCTCTTTGCCTAACATCCCTATATCTAATCCTTCAGCAAGTCTTCTTGCCTCTGGTTTCAAAATATATCTGAATCCAACCACTACCACCCTGGTCCAAGCTGGCACCTTCTCTTGGATGACTGCCCTAGCCTCCTAACCCATCACCCTGTTTCCTCTGTGGCCACCTGAAAAATGATTCTCTACACAGCAGCCAGAGCGATCTTTGTACAATGTAATTCAGATCATGCCATCACCCTGCTGTTAAGCCTCCAGTGGCTTCCCATTACACTTTAGAATAAAACCCAAACTCTTTGTCATGGCCTTTCAGGCTCAACAGGAGCTGGCCCTGCCATCCTCTCCTAACTCATCTCTACCTCTCACCCACGATCACTCTTCCAGCCACACTGCCTTCTTACCACATTTTGACCTACCCAGCTCAGGACCTTTGCACTTGCCATTTGTTCCACCTGGAATGCCCTTCCCCAAAGTGTTCCTGTGGCTAATTCCTGCATTTCATTCAGGTCTTTGCTCAAATGTCAACTCTTTTGAGTTTCTAAGCACCCCATCCAAAGAGCGTCTCTCCTCTCCATCATTCTTTATTCTGCCTTATTTTTCTTCACAGTGACTATAATTGTATGTTTACTTGTCTTTCCTCTAACTACAGTGAACATAAGCTGCGTGGCAGCAGGGATTTTGTCCTGTTCATGCCTTATCCTATCACCAGCACTTAGAATAGTGCCTCGCACATTGTAGAGAACCACAGTACAACCACGTAAGTCTTAAGCTGAAAAGAGCCTTGTGACTTTCCTTCCTTATAGCAATTGCTTTCTTTGAGGGCTTCCTTTCCATTGTTTGTCCCTTAACAGCCATCTCAAACATTCCCATGCTGAAGTTACCATACTAGACTTTCTTCTGAGCTCCCTCGGCATCATCCTCTAGCCTCCCATAGGCACCTCAAATTCTACAAGTCCAAACTGAATTCATCATTTTCCTCCATAGTTCCGTATTTCCTCTGCTACCTTGAGTTTCCCAGGTTGGCCCTGTGAATTCTCTTCCTTGGAGATCTCTTCCTCCCCATTTCCCTCCTCCCACAGCTAACCTTGACTAAGTCACCAATCTGTCCATTCCTCTCTCAACCTCAGCTCCACCATCCTAGTTCAAACCCAGTATAACAGCATCTGCTTACATCACAAGGTGATCTTTCTAAAACGGACACCTGATCCTGTCATGCTCTGTTTAAAAATTTTGTAGTTTCCTACAGCCCTTAGAATGTAGTTAAGAAAGCCCTTCAGAACTCAGGCTATGCCTCTCCAGCCACAAGTTTTTCCATTTACCACCTCTGCCAACCCCATCATTCAAATTCTATGTTCTGGCCACACAGAACCACTGGAGTTCATCTTGCCTCTATACCCCTGCATCTGCTATTTTGTTTTTGAACACTCCTCCTCCACTCTTCCCCCCCACCCTCATTCTTTCAGGACATAACTAAGCCTGAACATCATTCCTTCCAGGAAGCCCTTCCAGACAAATACAATTCTGGGTATCAGAGCACCTAGTACTTTCTTCATCAAAGCACCTGCCCCACTCTGTTGTAACTGCCTTTAAGGAAGAAAGCATAGAGACAGAAGCTGTCATTCAAATTGGTATGCCTCGCATCTTTCACAGTACATTCAAAAAACATTTTTTTGTAATCTCTACAAGTGTGCCCTTTTAGTTATATATTTTTTCTCTACATATATTGTTTTTCTCCTTATTCTTCATTTTCCCATATGAAGCCTCCCATTTGGGCCATGCCTTCTCAAGCCAGTTCCCCTGGTTTCATACTAAGTAGATGCTCCTGGTTAAGTAAGTACCTGAACCATACCTGATCCCAAGGATCACAACCTGCCCCTAATGCTCAGGGCCTCAGGCAGCCTGATACATCAGCTGAACACTTTCCTTTTTTTTCTTTCAAGAGCATAGGGACACTTGGACACAAGATGGGGAATAATAAACAAAAACGAATTCTTTTCAGGGATAGCTCCATGAATTTGGTATTAAAAAAGAAAACAAAGGGGGCACCTGGGTGGCTCAGTTGGTTAAGTGTCTGCCTTCGGCTCAGGTCATGATCTCAGGGTCCTGGGATCGAGGCCTGCATCGGGCTCTCTGCCGAGCAGGGAGTCTGCTTGTGCTCTCTCCCAAATAAATAAAATCTTTAAGAAACACACACACGCGAGGGGTGCTTGGGTGGCTTAGTCGGTTAAGGGTCGGACTCTTGATTTTGGCTCAGGTCATGATCTCAGGGTCAAGATTGAGCCCTGTGTCAGACTCCGAGCTGGGTATGGAGCCTGCTTAAGATTCTCTCTCTCTCTCTCAATCCTTCTGCCCCCCACCCCTGCTTATGTGCATGCTCTCTAAAAAAAAATTTTAAAAAACCCAAAAACCAACAAAGCTACCACCTGATCTGATGAAAATTCTTTTTGAAAAAGATTTTATTTGAGAGAAGAAAGAGAGCAAGTAAGCACGAGCGGGCGGTGGGGGAAGAGGGCAGGGAGTCCAACGCAGGGCTTGATCCCAGGACCCTGAGATCATGACCTGAACTGAAGGCAGACGCTTAACTAACTGAGCCACCCAGGTGTCCCTAATGAAAATCCTTTTAATTCAGAGGTAAAGAATATATTCAGATCACTAGTTCAACCAGTTATTTTATCTGCATTGTTAAGGAATGATGTCTACCTCAAAGAAGATTTTTATAACTGTGATATATTTTATATATTACTGACATTAACTAATAGGGAAAAATTGCTTTTCATTTAGAAATTCCACTTCTATAAATTTATCCTAAGGAACAAAGGTAAGCAAGCAAAGGTAAGGAGCAAAGGTAAGTAATGTTCATTGCAACATCCAGGATACATTGTGAAGTGAATAAAAACTTATAACAACTTAAAAAGCACTTATAAAGCAGAAATGTAGAGGGTGATCACATTTCAGTTTTTAAAAATGTTCATTCATACTTAGTGGGGGGGGAAAGGCCAACATTTATTGAGCCCTTACTATTGCCAGGCACTATTTTAAGTGCTTAACATACGTTAACTTACTTAATTCTCAAAATAGCCCTATGAGATAGGTACTGCTGTCCTCATTTTATAGACGAAGAAATAGGTGCAAAGAGGTTAAGTTCTTGTCCAAGATTGCTAGCCATTGGCAGAGTTGAAATCTGTTCCCCAGCAGATTGGTTCCAAGGAGTAGAAAAATACAGAGTAGACTGTTAATGGTGGTTATATCTTAGGAGGAAGGGAGTAGAGAATCCCCCCATTTGAGGGTCACGTATTCATTCAAACACCACAGATGTTACCTCTTTCACATGGACAAAAGAAAGACAAAAAAAAGGAAAAGCAAAAACTACTATCCTGTTCAGTGTCTGGGGAGGGCATAAGGAGAGAAAGCGGTTTTGGTCAAGACTAGTGTGGTATCTATCATTACACTCGCTCTTGCCAGAGCTACTGGCTCATTTATTTCCTCTTCAGAATGGCCCCAGAGGAGTCCCCAGGGATTCAAATAAAAGTCTGCAAGTTGGGGTTTCTTCGTGTGTGAAGTTTTATTGACTGTTGTGCTGTAAGTTTCAGAGAGTAAAACCAAAAAAACCCAAAAGAGTAACTCAGGCCATGGCTTAATTTCCATTGTTGGCTGGAGCCAACATGGTTCCTGTTCGATTCAGCCAGGCCTCTGGCAGAGGGAAGGTAGCTACGTACCATGTGAACGGTTCTTGTGAGAGTCAAGGCTATGGATGGAACCTGTCACAAATACTTCCATCGCACAGAAAGGTCACTTGAAAGTGAGTCGAAGCCAGCTGCAAGGCACTGAATGATTTTTGTCTGCTAAGACAATGACCAAAGATAAGGCAAAGGCAAGCCAAGACCAGATCTCATTCTTTGGAGTTTAAGGTATGCCTGATTCCTGCCCTCTCACATGCTGTCGCCCTAGCTGGACAATAATGTGACTAGTTTTCTTTTTAAAAAAATGTTTCCCCTGATAAAATATATGATTATAGAAAATAAAACTCATAACATCACCACCCAGAGATAACCAGTTTTGAGATTTTGATATACTTCCTTCTAGTCTTTTTTTTTAAAAAGTTCATAAAGTATGACTATATTTTAAAATCTGGACCATACTATACATATAGCTTTACATCTTTGTTTTCCACTTAATTGTAAACATTTTCTGACATAAAATATTCTTCAAAAAATAATTTTTAGTGGCAAAATAACTCATATCCTCTCTACTTAACTATTCAGTTAAATAGTTATTTAACTATTTAACCTATAGCTAAGGGTCTCTTTAGCGGACTTAGAGGCAGAACAGGTCCAAATAAGGTTGCATTTCTGCCTTTCCCATATCAGCCGCAGTAACGACTGCAGGTCACCACCAGGGGTCAGTGCACAGCCATTCAAACCCTTGCTGTAAGAAAACTAGCTACTAAAAATCCTTATTAACAAAATCCTATCTATTAGATGAGGACTATTCACATTGAGTAGCCAAGTTCCCTTCCAGAGCAGGCTCTCCTGATGCAGGTTTCTCAGACAGAAATTATCAATTCTTCCAAATTATAATTATATTCAACATTTACAAAACAGAGCTATTTTTATAAACCAAGGTCTATCAACTAAGATATAGTATCAGACCTAGTCTCACCTGCTTGCTATGAGACCATCTGTGCATAAAATACTTGGCCTGATTATTTTATAGGCTTGCTGTGAAAATAAAATAAATAACATCTGAAAGTATCTTATAAATTACAAAGCAGCACTTTAAATTGCACTATTTTAAGGATGTGCTCGTCAGATATTTGGATAAGTTATCACCTTTAAAAACTAAAGAATGCAGGGGCGTCTGGGTGGCTCAGTTGGTTTAGCATCCCACTCTTGATTTTAGCTCAGGTCATGATCTCAGGGTCATGAGATCAAGCCCTGTGTTGGGCTCTGCGCTGAGTGTGGAGCCTGCTTGGGATTCTGTCTCCCTCTGCCCCTTCCCCTGCTCTCTCTGTCACAAATAAATCTTTAAAAACAAACAAACAAACAAACAAAAAACTAAAGAGTTCCAGGTGGTATCATGATTGTGAAATGAGGTATAAAAGCATATGCTTTGGCATTTTCGTGGGTTATTTCATTGGTTTTCTTTTCCTTAGCCTTTGCTCTCCAACTGCTAGAGTCATCATGGAATTAGTAATCTGCTTTTCCTAGAAGCTGAAGTTATTATTTATAGCCAGCCAATTTGGTTTTTGTTATTTTCCTCATTTACCTGAAGTTCCTTCAGGAAAATTACTCTGATCTCAGAACTGGCTTAAACAACTTATGAGTAGGTGAGTAACAGGGATTAAAAAGCCACTCCAGGCCTGACATGTCTGATGGGTTTCTGCACAGGTGACTGGCACTCCTGGTCTCTCTAAACCCAGAAGTGACCCTTAGGAGCCAAAGGTACGAAGGGTTGTATTTCCCAGCTGGCCAGGCTCTGACTCAGTCCTTCACCCTTCCTTCTATTCTCATTTCCTCTTCAGTTCCCAGTGCCCCATCATTTGGCAGCAGAGAGGAAAAAGAGCTAGGGTGGATATTCTGGGGACCAAGCAGCTTTCAAAGCCAGCTTGGCATAGCCTTTCCTGACAGCAGTCCAATCTGCTGACAGGTCTGCTCTGACCAATCTCAGAACACATGGGGGCCTGGGTGAAGCAGAGCCTGGGAGTCCCTTATCATTGGCACTTGATTTCCTACTGGGTTAGAGCCTTAAGCTCTCTGGCCGAAGGAGGGCACAGAGGCCACAAGAAGAGAACAAGGATGCATGCACAGCAGCTCACACTGCCCTAGGGCAGTTCCAGCAGACAGCAGTCCTGTGTCTGACCTCTGAGGTCCTATGTCTTAGAGCAGGATCTTGCTCCTGGTTAAGTACAGTTCCTGGTACACAGGTGTTTGACAAATACTATTTGCATGATTGATGACAGGTTTAGGTCACCAGATCAGCATTAGAGCACAGAGTGGTGCCTTAAGAGAGCTACATTTCTTGGGTCAAAAAAAAAAGGGCCTGGGACTGGAGTAGTGGAACTAAACCTATAGACTTCAGAGGAAGTCGAGCAAAAACCCAGCTGGACAAAAACCCAGGAAAACACAAAAGCCACACAACAGGAGTGTAGCAATCCAGATCACTTAACATTATTTAAGAGCAGTTTCTAGTACAAGGGCCCTCAGGGCACCTGCCATTCCCACAAGGGCCAACTTCCTAAGATCAGAGTCTGATTAGCTGACTGGCGGCACCCTGCATCCAGGAGGGCTCTACAACACCAGCAGAGCTGACAAAGAGGCCCCACAGAGATGTAGTGATTCCCCTGGCCACAAAGCTGCAGGGCTTGGTTTTATGCCTCCTAACCTGCTAGGCCTCCAATCTGCTTCAGTCTCAGGGTCGCTGCAGAAGCCTGTGCTCCAGAATGAGCTGCCAGTTGCCTAGGAAGGCCCCCGGGGGCACAAAGAGCCTGGTTACTCAATGTTGTCGTAGACCTGGATCACGTCCTCATGGTTGCCAAGAGCCTGGATGAGAAGGGCGGCCTGCTCCAGGTCGGGGTCTGCCAGCTGCACCTTTGTGTTGGGTATGAATTCTAGTGAACAGGACACCGAACACAAGCCCAGGGAGTCCAGCTTCTTCCTCACTTGATGCAGTGAAGAAGCATCACAGATAAACTAGGGACAAAAGAAAGTCAAAAGGTGAGGAGCCAGGAGATAACAGGATAAAGCCAGTCAGAACTTTGCGAAACCTGAATGCAACTACTATAATGAATCACTGGCGTTTAAGTTCCAAGTAGCGGAGATACGGTTTTCAGAGTTCTGAATCCTTCTCGTAGTCCTCAGTAAAGTGAGACCTATCTAGTATTCGCTTAATAAATGTTTGTGCAATATGGGAACTCTTTATGTCATTTGTACCCCAGGGTGCAAGAAAAGAAGAAACAGAGAAGCACGCCTTAACACATCTATTAGGACCCTCTAGAAAGTCCACCAAACAGCAAGGCTTCATACTCACTTTAAAAATGTTCTTTTCCTCTTCATCTTCATCTTCCTGGACATCTTCAGCTCCTGCTTCAATTGCCAGCTCCAGGGCACGCTCTAGGTTCACAGCTTGCTTCTCTCTGTCCTCCACTTCAACCACGACCACCCCCTTCTTATCAAAAGAGTGGCGAGCTCCATCAGCCATCATTCCCCTCAAAGGAAAGGAAACACGCCAGACTGAATGTCTGTAGACACTCAGCCCCCACATAGCACTGCATTCTAATTACTCTGTTTCCCACCCAGCCTTTGGAGTATAGACATACATACTTCTGAAGGAGAATATGCAGCTACCACCGGGCAAGAGAAAAATCCAAACATATCTCCATCCCCTTCTTTCTGCCCCGATTGCAGTTTAGTGGATGCAAAGACATTGCTCATCATTTAAGATTCCAGTCTTGGTGGTATATTTTAAGACCTGGACATCATATGGCTACAGATGGGAAAAATGGGACAAAGGGCCCCTTCTCCACCTGATGAACAAGTCTTCCGTATCCTGTCTAGTACAGAACAAATTAAGGGAGAACAAATGATCCCATTTGGATTCTGCTAAGGATGAAGTATGCTTAAAACCTGAAATGCCACCAGGAACAACTGTACTTTCCTTGCAAAGAACTGGAACCTCAAGGCTTCATACCCTTCCACTCTCCCCAGACCTACACCTACCCATTCTTGTTCAGGATATGTCTGATGTCTGAATAGCACTTGGAGCCACTGTCAGATAATGCTTCAATGAGCAGAGAAGAGCCACCAGGGCCTCGGCCCTCATACAGCAAATAAACATCCTTGGTTTTCTGCAATAAACAACATGAGCACATTTTCCTGTTTCCCAATTACCTCTTGCATCCCAGCCAGAACACGGACACTAACTCCATGGGATGGGCACTCTGGGGTACAGCTTAGGGTCTCAAGTCTTTATTGTTATCCCCCACCTCTGAGAGGTGGCCCTTTGGGACCAACTTCTGAGGTAATTGCAAGTACAATCCCTTACTGGGAAGGAAGTCTGTTTCTCTGGTCCCTGAACAATCAATGAGCTATCTCCCAGTTTCATTTCCTCCCTGTCCCAGCTGAATCCCGCATCTAACACACACACCATCCCACGCTCCCACCAAGACTCATCTTCCTACACCCATCTGGCATGAAACCCACCTGTAAAGTCTCCTACCCCTGGGGTGCTGAGTGTCGCTTTAGGAAATAGCACACCTGGGCCCTACCATAGGAACCACTGAAAACAGCATGGCCAAAAAATTCAAACAATTCATTGAAGGTCTAGTGACCAATCTCATTGGACCTCCCATGCTGCCTCCACTCATCGCTTGCCCACACATCTGACCTTCACCACTCTCTCCCAGTACCCTGCCTTGCTGCCTTTCCAGGAACTCTCAAATGACAATTTCTTCCTTCTTCTTTCGCAAAGGAAATAAAGGACCACCAGGTGGGGGGAAATCCTCTACTTCCACTTTATCTGCACCACAGCCCACATGAAGGCATGTGTATAATGGTTAGAGAACAGGTTCTAGAGTCTGTCTGGTTTCAAGTCTGTCGTTTTCTGTGTGACTTGGTCACCTAATCTTTCTGCATCTCAGTTTCCACTTAAGGTTGTTTTGAGGATTCAGTGAGATAATGCATACAAAGTTCTTATCAAAGTGCTTGGCCTAGAGTAAGCACTAAATAATTATTAGCTATTAAGATGCTTATCACTTTCTCAAATCCTTCCTACTGTCCCAGAGGAAGAGCTGTCCTCTAAACTAGACTCAAAGACAATTCCCATAACTGCACTCCACACCTTGCACCTCCCACCAACACTAATGCCCCGTCTCCCTTTCTACTGGCTCTTCTCCTTTAGGGCATACATATCTGAAAAACATATCCTTCCTCAATCTAATATTCCCTACATTGTGCCCCCTTCTTTCTACCTCACCTCCTCACACTTTGGCTGAATAGTCCTAGGCCGTCTGGTTCTGTACATTTTCTATTTATCCTATTCCTGATTGTGCTCCCATAACTAATGTCCAATGTCAGAGAGCCACCAGAAGGCTCTGTATTAAGGGTATCAACCACAATGCTACCCATCTCTCTGATAATCTAAGGAGTGTTTGGTGGCCTGCCAGACATGGGCCCTGGAGGGACTGTGATCAATAACAAGAAGTCAAACTGAAGACACACCCCCATTTTCAGCGATGCCTCAATCGTTGACTTGGGCATGTGCTTGCTGCGACACACCTCTAAGATGTTGGCCAGGCTGCTGTTGTGCTCAGGGTTGGGGCCTCCTTCTGAGATAGAGAGAAAAGAGTGAGTGAACACATCTCATTACAGCCGGGGAGAAAGAAGGGATTTCTGGCACTCTACCCACCCCCAGCCAAAGAGCAGCAAGTCACCCCTTGGCTCTCAGTTAATTTAGAATATTTATTCACTATTTAAATGAAATATGGAGAAGCATTTTGGAAAAGAAGTTTCTAATTCACTGTTTAAGGATGGATATCTTTCTGCTAGGTTTCAGCAAACAACACTTTGCAACAAAGAGGTAAGGATGAAAATGGTACCAACACTTCCTCTTGCTCTGACTCTACTACTTTGTGTATAATTATTGAAACGCTCATATGACAGCATGTAATCATGCTGTCTCTCAGGGTAGGGGCTATACCTCATTATTCTGTATCACCAGTGCACATAACAAACACTCAAGAGTGTTGATCTCACTCAATATCAAGAATTTAGAAGGAAGCCAAGAGAAATATCAGGCACGAGTTCTAGGGGTAAATTAGTATTTACTGAGTGCCTACTATGTGCCAGAAACGACCAGAAGGTGGGTACCATCCCTGTTTTACAGAAGGAAACTGAAACTCAGCAAGGTTAAGCCATTTACTCAAGGTCATACATTAAGTAAGTGACAGAAACCAAGTCTTCTTGACCCCAAAGTCCATGATTTTTAAAGGACTTTTTTCTCCACTCTTACAGGTATCTTACACTAAATGCAAAAACAAAAAAAGCCGTCTTGCCATGGCTACACAATTGAAAAAGACATGGTTGCAAACTTACCTTCCAAGAAAATATGTCTTAGGAAACCCTAATGAAGCAAACTGAGACTGGGCAAGTAATAGATTTATTCAATGCTCCTGCCACAACCTATGTGCTACCAGAGGGGAATAGAGGGCTTGATTTGTCTCTTCAGGCAAGATACACATGTGACCTTACTCTTAGGGTCTGTTTCCATGAAGTACCCAGCTGCACACTAGAATGAAGTCATTTTTACCATTATTGTCCTAACAGCAACTCCCTGCCAAGCAGGCAGACGCTCAGCATCTGGCAAGGTGAGTGGAGACATACAACGTAGGTAGGTGACCTGAGCTTTTATGAAGTGGGCAACGGTGGGAATTAGGAAAAGAAAAGAATATGAAGGACCAAGGGTCGGAGTGGGCCCTGGTTTAGCTGTGGGCGCAGAAAGCGCAGCAGCGGGTGACTTACCTTTAATTGCCAGGCGGATGCTCAAACAGAGCTTGGAAAAGATGCGACTCCTCTCGTTGTCCTTGGGACCCTTGATATGCCGGACTTTGGACCACTTGTTGTGCCCGGCAGGAACCGCCGCGGTGAGGTGCAGCGTCCTGCCCGGAGCCGGGGTACAGCCCATGAGCTCAGGCTGGGAGGCCGCGAGGGTGGGCGGAAGAGCCACCCGGACCCCGGGGCCTCGCGCCCCCCGCAAGCCCCGAGCAGCGACCCTGCTCAGGCTGACGGCGGCCCAAGCTGCCATCAGCTTCGACCCTGGACCAAGGTCAGCAAGAACAGCCAATGAGCGGCGGCCAAGGGTCAGCCCGTGGCGTCCGAGGAGGAAACGAGCAGGTCCCGAGCCTGCGGCCGCCGCCACCCGTCACCAGAAACCCAAGTGCTCAGGCCAGTCCGGCGCAGCCGCGACACAAACGAACCGATACCATCCCCGCGGAAGCCGGGAGCGGTGCCTTAGATAATGTAGCACACTTCCTTTCCCCGGGTCCGTTCCAGAAACCCGCCCCCACCGCCCGAAAACTCCGTTCCGTCGCACGGTACTTGCTCCTTTCTCGCACCTGTGCAGAGCCGGGGTCGAGATGGGGGCGACTTTTAGAGTCCAACTGAAATTTTTGGCTTAAACTAATAGTTCACTAAGGAATTTATTATTGTTGTTGCTTATTATCCAAGCTACTCTGTGATGGGCTCGGCACTCTCCTCCTTGTACTTTGCCATATAAGCAACATCAGATTGCTCCTAGTACTTTTCCCAGTTCCTGTCTTCAGCACAAACCTGGGTCTTTGCTGATCCTTGTTCCACTTCACTTCACCTGGCTAAGTTTTGTTTTTCCTTCAAGATTCAGTTCGGACATAATTTTCCACCAAAGGAAAACATCCCCTAATTCTCCAGTTGTCCTACTTTGTGCTCACATGACACTTCATATTCCCCTGTACCTTAGCACTTATCTAAAAATGTTTGTCTCCGCCACAATATGAAATTCTTTGAGAGCAGGACAGGACCAGTGTCCAGCATAGTTCTTGTTTTTTGTTTTTTTAATAAAAACAATTTGTTGAAACAATTCACGTCATACATCACCAATTTAAAGTGTATAATGGTTTTTAGTATATGTAGTCACAGATTTGTGTTACCATCACCATAATAAATTTTACATTTTAGTCACTCCAGAAAGAAACCGTGTATCCATTAGCAGTCATTCCCCATTTTCCCCCAATTTTTTCAGTCCTGGGATATCACCAATTTACTTCTCCCTCTATGGGTTTGCCTATTCTGGACATTTCACATGAATAGAATCATATGTGGTCCTTTGTGACTGGCTTCTTTCACTTAGCATGATGTTTTCAGGGTTCATTGATGTAGCATGTATCAGTACTTCATTCCTTTTTTATTGCCAAATCATATTCCATTGTATGAATATACAACATTTTATTTATCCATTCATCAGTTGATGGACATTTGGGTTGTTGCCATCTTCTATTATAATATTGTCACGAACATTTGTATACAAGTTTTCGTATAGACATTTGTTTGTTTCTCTTGGGTATATACCTAGGAGTGGAATTGATGGGTTGTGTAGTAACTTGGTTTAACCTTTTAAGGAACTGCCAGACTGTTTTGCAACACAGTTGCATTATTTTACATTCCCACCAGCAATGTATGGTTTCCACTTTTCTCCACATCCTTGCCAACACTTATCATTTCTTTTTTACTATAGCTGTTGCCACCCTAGTGGGTATAAAGTGATATCCTATTGTGCTTTTGATTTGTATTTCCCTCATGACTAATGATGTCAAAGATCTTTTCATATACTTACTAGCTATTCATATATGGTATTACTTTTTTGTCATTTAAAAATATAGCTTAATATGTCACTTTGAATAGCAAAAAGCAAATTAAGGGGATTTATAATCACAAATATGCATGAAGGCCAAAGAAAAGTCTGAGATTGCCCTGGCCCAGCCTAAGTCTACCAAGGGCAAACCTGTAGTTCAACAAAGTCAGGCTCCGGACTCAGAGCAACAGGGGAAACTCCACAGCAGAGGGATGGTGGGGTTTCTCACCAAGCAGAGGAAAAGATAATTATTATAGGATTGTGAGGAAAGGTGGAAGTTAGGTGAAACTTCAGTGAAATAGAGTTTGATAGGCTCAACGGAACACAGAGCTGTATGAGAAGTGGGTCAACATCAGCTCTGCACTGCTAGGCAGTCCAAGTTCAGCTCCCATGGAAACTACAAAGCTAAACGGGGAATGCCGTGTTCAGAAACACCTGCTTTGAAATTCTATACCTGGGTTGGAAATCAAGGCTGCTTCTCTGTCGAAGTGATTTAGATTCTCCAAGCAAGACTGTAAATCTTCATTCTCACTGATAGAATTTCAAACAGCAAACTTTGTAACAGTCTCTGATTTTACAGAACAAAGTTCCTCAGTGAATTTTTAAAAAGTAGTCACTCAGAGAAGGGAATTGTTATGACACTTTTAAGTTGCAGGTGTGCTTGGGAGAAATATTGTTTCCTGTTAACTTTGCAGCTGGTTTTATGTGTCATTTTATCTGTGATGAACGGCAGGGCAGAATTACCTTCTCGGTCTGACCTAATAAATTCACAGATGACTGAGCCATCTCTAAAGCCTGGTTTTCAGGATCACAGAAATCATTAACAATGAACCTTGGTTGCTAATATGATGGTGTGGCAGAGATAGAACTATTTATCCACCACTTTATTTCCTCTTCCTAGGCGTACAGGCCATCTTTTTTTTTTTTTCAAGATTTTATTTATTTATTTGACAAAGACAGCCAGCGAGATAGGGAACACAAGCAGGGGGAGTGGGAGAGGAAGAAGCAGGCTCCCAGCAGAGGAGCCTGATGTGGGGCTCGATTCCAGAACGCTGGGATCACGCCCTGAGCCGAAGGCAGACGCTTAACAACTCTCCCACCCAGGTGCCCCCAGACTATCTTTCTTAAACATCCTTGCAGTTAGGCTGGAATCATGTGACTGAATTTGGCAGATACGGGCAGGACTATTCCTAACATATTTTCCCCTTCTAAGCAACCTTGGAGGCCACAAGTTCTGGATGAGGTAGCTGAGTGACCTCCAAAGGACTTCACATAAGCAAAAAGTAAAATTTTGTTGTGTTCAGTCTCTGCGATGTGGGGGTTTGTTACTGCAGCTTAGCCCTGGCTAGTGAGATGAAAATTGCCAGTATGACTCTCCTGGAGCTCCCCTTAAAAACCGAAAAGCAGGAATCTCCCATACAATACATGTTGTCAAGACTGTACGGCACAGTTCTAACAGAGCCAGCAGGTGGTGCTCATTTTGCCACATAGTCTAAACTCTTAGAAGTAGTTTTTTGTTTTTTAAGTAGGCTCCACACCATGGGGATTGAACTCAGCCCTGAGATTAAGGGTCACGGGCTCTACTGACTGAGCCAGCCAGGCGCTCCATAAACTCTTAAGAGTACATACTTCTTTTCCCCAGACCCACTGCCGCGCCCACCTCAATGCCTCTGACACGATGCCAGTTCCTTGCCAAATACTGGCTCATGGAATCAATCACAATTTGCCCTTCTTCTCTTCCCTTGAAATGATTAAATGTGAGCCCAGAATGAAAATAAAAATAAATGGAGGGAGTATTCAACCAGGACCTGGAGCATTTGCACAGCAGTGGGGACAGCCACTCCTCCATCTTACCATGTTCGGGCGTAGGCTGAGGAAACTGGCTTGGACTTGGAAACCCCAGCCAGCCATTGGAACCCGGTGTCCAAACCCACAGGGTCTGGGAGTTATCACTTGTCATCCTTCAGAGCCAGTACTTCACTGCATCCTGATTACCCTGTCTCTTAAATCTCAGTTGTGCCCGGTCCCCTCCTTCCCTGCTGCCCCTGCTTTAGTTCAGGCTTTTACTTTTTCTCATCCTATTACAGTCGGTGAACTGACTCCCTGTTTCACCCCCTACTCAGGCATTTTCTTCACTGCCCCCTAAGGTGCAGTTCTGAGCAGGGCTTCCTTCTACGTGAGTTTTCCAAAGTCTCATACAGGCGTTAAGGTCTAAACCTTCTGCAACGCACAGAAGACTCTGCCTGATCCGGCTTCTGCTTACCTCTCTAGCCACATTCCCCATTCAAAACCCCACATCCACTTACAATTCTCTGAATATGGCCATATTTCTCTTGCCTCTATAGCGTACACGAATGTTCCCTCTGCTTTAAATATCTTTCCGTATTCCCAGAGAACTCCTACTCAGCCTTCAAAACTCAGTTCAAACATCCCTTGTCTTGTGAAGTTTTCCCTGACTTCCTCGGGCTCCTACCCAGGTGCAGGGGATCACCTCACCCTCAGGGCAACCAGTAAGCCTCAACACAGCCGTATTGTACAGCACTGCCAGGAAGTGTTTATCCGGGAGACTGCAAGCAACTTGAGGGTCACGGCGCCTGGCACAGAGTATGTGCTTTGTGTTTTATTAAAAGGGGTGACTCAAGGCTGTAGGATAGTGTGATGCACTGGGGTGGACTCTCATCCCCCAGCCGGTGTCTCTGGAACATGACCACAGTGGCAGAATGGGAAGAACTGAATTCATCACAAGAAGAAATTCAGTCAATCTATACATGTTCAAGTTTTATTACAAAGTATGATGGGCAGAAAATACGGTACTTCTTATACAGGAGGCTGAAACAGAATGAAAGGGTGAAAATTAGGTTTAATATACTCAGGAAGCAAGAAATAAAGTCATAGATGTAACACTCCACTTTCCGGTGCCTTTGAAGTCGCCTTCAATGGAGATTTACCATTGCGGTTTCACAGCACAGTGTTAACATTTTATTACAAGCCCTGTGTACAATCAGTCCTGTGATAATAATATTTTAAAAAGAAAAATGGGTGATAGTACAGTTCTGCAAGGGGGCAGCTTCCTCTCCACCTGACCATGGGAGGTCACAAAACCTAGAGTATAGAGGAAAAGTTTAAGTATATAACAAGAAATGAAGTTCAGACATACTAGGCTAGAGGGGACAGAAATTGATTGGCTAGAGCTTAACATCTCTGAAAGCAAGGAATCTCCGTTTTCTACACAGAGGTTTGTACAATCATGCTACAAGTTCACACTTGGGGGCGGGGGTCACTGACAGGGTCATAAAATACACAGGAACCAAAGCAAGTGATTCATACTCAAGCAAGTCAAAGCTTTAGCTCAACAAGTCTCGTTGCACACTGGATTACCACAACCAATCCCAGGTGAGAGCATTTCTCTGTAACAGCAGACATCACAAGTCCATAGCCACTGGGTTGTCCTAAAGGTGGGTCCTTGTAAGTTTTCTCGCTGTTACACAGACTGCCAACATCTTTCTTCTTGAGTTCATACTTTCACTAGCTTATTTGTTTCTGGTTTGATACACCAGTCCAAGCCTCTTTGGGAAGGCCCCTGCATGTTTCCATACTTAAAAAATATTATCCACAAAGTAGCCTGAGAGGACCGGGCCCGCACTGTGTAGCCACACCTCTGACTCTGAGAGCCAGCAGCAAGACGATCGTGGGAGAAGAGGAGGGTGCAGGTGGGAGAAGCAGGCAAGTCTCTGCAACAGGAGGCACTGGGCAGCTGGCCCAGCCAGTACGGAGAGCCTCACCAAGGGCTCACAGTGATGCTCAGCTCAGCTCTCCTCCCTGGGAAATCCCAACTTAAGTGCCAGGCATGACCTTCCTTCCTCATCTTGGAGTGCAGAGAGTAAAGGGAAGCATCTGCTTTGAGAGAGGCGTCTACTTGAATGGTCTCCCTTACTCCAAGCCAGGCAAGCAAAGAACTTGCCACATTCTCATACTGGGGATGGTCCTCCCATGTGTGGTAAACCCTACAGCTCCCACCTGTCCTTACTGCCTCAGACTTGAGGCCCAGGCTGCAGCAGGAAGAAAGTTCTAGGGGGGCAAGGCCAGAGGAAGAGAAAAGAAGAGGGAGGGGAGGAAAATCAGCAGGACTGTTTACAAGCTCTGCTTCCTCTGCTCCGTACAAACCTACAACCAAGAGCCATGATCAGGAATGGCCACAGACTCCCAGCACCTGCGGACCGTTGCCACCAAACATCACCTATGGCTGCAGTGCTGCAGGAAGGGGGCTCCTCTGCCCAAGCTGGCATCCTGTCCCCACAGTTAGCCAGTGTCACAGACTCCTGACGGATGGTCCAAAAAGGCTGACACAAGCTGCGGGCACAGCCTCATTCCATGGCCACCCCAGACCTTTCATGCCCTCTAATATTTTTTCTCCCTTGATCTAAAGAAACACTTACCATAGACTTCCTCCCGCATCTCAAATCTCCTCTGAAAGTTTCAGCCAAAACTATCATCAAAACCCTGTAGGAGTCTCAGTTTTTTCTGTTTTTTTTCCCCCCAAATCTTAAATGGTTCTTGAGAGCTGATCCGGGCTCTGATAAGAAATTCTCACCCAGTGATCAAATATCTTCCCTCTTCAAGTCCTTGACTTGAGCTCCATTCCTCCCTAGGAGAGGGTTCCCACTCTTCTGGGGGTAAACACTCAAGCCCCTGACGGACTTGTACTCATTCACCAACTATCTGATGTGGAACCTGAAGCCGAATTTATTCAGCACCCCTGTCCCCTCAGAGCAGACAAGGAAAACAAAGGAGCTTCAGTTCCGAGGCAAGAGCACACAGAAGGGCCACCGCCAGCAGAGCCAGAGCCCAGACATGCTGCCCTGTGGCCTTTCCAGGGAAGTCCTGGCCACCGCTCTTCTCACTCACAAGGAGAACAGATCCAGAGCCTCCCGCCTGTTCTCTCTGGTGGCAATTTGAAAACCTAAACAAATTAAACAGACACTTGCTTTTGAAAATACAACAGATCTCTGCTTCCCGGAGAATGCCTGGCTAAGAGGCTTTCTCAGTCTTGAGACCACACAAATCCACTCCTGAGCCATGAGGCCACCTGGCCTATGGTGTAAATGGAGGGTAAGGGAGCTGGGACTTCAAAATACCGGCATCTCAGCAACTCTGTGTGTGTTTGCTCAGGGAGACTGGGGAGTCTCATCTGGGCCCCAGGTGGATGCCAGGAGGAGAAGGACTGCACTGCAGGACCTAAGGAGGGATGAAAGGTCTGGGAGCCCACAGGGCAAGGAAAAA
The DNA here is from genome assembly GCF_002007445.2 of Ailuropoda melanoleuca. Lineage (NCBI taxonomy): Eukaryota > Metazoa > Chordata > Mammalia > Carnivora > Ursidae > Ailuropoda > Ailuropoda melanoleuca. The sequence continues at coordinate 30,713,242 of NC_048230.1, read as the reverse complement.
AACCCACCAAAAGTTGTTGGTTTCCAGAGTAATAGCAACTTTATGCAAATATATTCTACTTACTACAGACTAATTTTTTCCTGATTGTTTTCCACTTCCAGTTGACAAATCTCACCATGCAGACCACATTTAAGTGCAGATCAGGAAAGGAATCTTAACTTAGAACTCAGTGCAGTTAAACCCTGCCCCAGGAGGACCAGTCCCTCCTACCACTCTGACCTCCAACTCAGACCGTTTTCCAGGGGAAGGACCTGATGGCCTCCTAGAGCAAGCAATCATCAACTTAGACTTGCTACCCTTAAGAGAAGGACCCTGGAACCAGCAAACACAATTACAAGTAGAGGAGGGCTCCGACCAAGAACTGCTCACTTTACACCACGGAATGACACAGTGCAAATCTGGTAGTAAATGCAAGAAAGTCAACCTCAAGTGGATGGCCAGGTAAAGAGCCTCAAAATCAGAATAAGAAAGTAAAAAAGCAGAAGGGGTAATACGCTAAGAAAAGAGCCTTTTTCTTTGGACCTGTGTCAAAGAGCTGTGACTTTGGAGATAAAAATACATCTGCTTTGGAAAACGAGACTCAACCACAGAGTTTAAGGACCCAGGAGAACATAACTATTTTGCTTCTCAAGAGCAGGTGAGAACCCAAGTGGACAAAACCACCAGCCTTAAGGTCTGCTACTCTCCTACTCAACAGCTGTGCAACTCAGAGGGGCTCAAAAACCTATGGCAGAACACGCTAGACCAAAGTCCTCCGAGACTCTGTGCATGTCCCCAAAGCTGCCTGTCCGAAGACTCATCTACCACTGGATTCACACACAAGCCCCTCCGTGAAACTCATTCACGTAACGGAAACAGACTTTGCAGCCTGCAAGTCCAATACTGCTCAGCACCTAATGGCGGGGGCGGGGTGGG
>NC_048230.1:30702811-30712227 GCF_002007445.2 Ailuropoda melanoleuca | reverse complement strand
GCTGGGAGGGTTGACAGGTGCACATTAACTGGAGGGCCCTGAGGCTGTCTATATTTACTTGACGGCCTGGGATTATCACAGCCTATTAGTCCACTCCTTCCAGGAGCTGACAGTCCCCCACACTCTAAAGAAGCTCTTGTTCAGGATTAGAGACACAGACTATGTGCCTCTCAAGCAGGACTCTCTCACTCAAAGAGTGGCCAACCAACAGTAAACCAACCAAATCGAGATACTAAAGTTCAGATTACAAATTGTGCTTGCCTATCATTCAGGACGTGAAAGAAAATGGCCTAGGACTTACATCTGGAGGGAAACACTAACTCAGAAACTACGTACTGGAAATGCGCTCTAAGCTCAGCTTTTCTGAAACCATTCCCTTCAAGTCAGACACGCTGTCTCTCCCAGCTCTAACACATTGCCAGTAGGTCCCAGCGGGATTGGACAGAGGTACTTTGGGAAGTAACAGAAGGCTTCACATGTCTGTTTGGAGCCCAGAAGGCCCTCAAGAAGAGCCGGGCTGAGAAAAGGTGAGAGAACAGGCCGACTTCAGAGCACCGAGGTGGTTTGGGACTCCTGGTCAGGTACGTTGCACTCAGGCAGTGATTCAAGAAGGCAAACTGCTCATGGGGTCAAGGGCTCAGTGCTAGATCCAGGCACTGAGGGAAGAGAGGAAGTGCTAATGGGGTGGACTATGAAACAAAGGAAGAAACCAGGAAGAGTAAAATTCTTTTCGTAAAAAAATTAGCCTGATAGGTAAAAAATATACAAAGTTGAAATTTGTTAAAGACATTGATAACAGGAGGAAAGACAACTCCAAATTGGTATTTGTTCCCTCGTAAGTGCTAACATGACACAGACACAGATCGCCGCCTTGGGCAGCAGACAGATAAGAGACATCTGGGGCAGATGAATACAAACATAGCCAGTGCCTGCAATGCTCATTAACACAACAGCTGACAAACAAATATACAGAAAATTTTAATGGAGGAACCAAAGGAGAAGAGAAAAGGAGAGAAAATCTTAAAACTCAGCCCTGGGCTGAGGAGGCGCCACACAGCACTGAGTCTGGCACAGGCAGCGATGGGATGACTGGCCAGAACTCCTAGAGCAGCTTCTGGTAACAGTGGTGCAAAGCAATGAGAGACATACTGGCCACCAGAAACACGTTTCTTCTTACTTTGGGGATGGGGCAGAGGCAGGAAACACACAAGCCCCCGCCTCGTGGGCAAGGCGCTGCCAACGCTACACTCTGAGGATCTCCAGGCAGTTGTTGTAGCAGATGGCAATCCAGTCGGGCTGAGTCGATGCCCACTGCACATTGTTGATCTCTCCTTCAGCTGTGTAGGCCAGGATAGGGTCCTCGATGGCCCGGGGCATTTGCTGGATGTCCCAGATGAGAGCCTGGTGATCATCCGCTAGTGAGAGAGAAAGCCAGCAGCAAGGTCACAACTCAGGTGAGGAGGAAAATGGTTCCCACATTTGGGGCGGGTGCAGGGATCACAGTTTACAAAGCATTTGCTCACCAAGATCCCAGCGAGGGAGGTTTTATTTCAAGCCCCCATTTTATAGATGAAGAAACTGAGACTCAGAAAATGTTCAGGCACTTGCCCCAAGCCACAGAGCTACGCAGCCAGTGAATGGCAGAGCCAGGACTCAGAGTGAGGCCACTATGTGTCCCAGGGCCCCAGGCACTGTGGCACAGCTAGGATGGCACAACGGGACCTAGATGGGCACCTCTTACCTGGGGCAGGCATTAGGAAAGGACGATGGGATATAAAAATGATCCCCAAACATGTCATCTGCAGCCAGTTAAAGTACTTGAGTGATTAAAGATCCCTCTCTGATGATTCAACTTAATGGGATTATGAACCTTTATACTTTGATGAGGTGTTACACAGATGAGACCAAGTGCTCAGTGGACACGTGCTATTAAAAACAATTTTCCCTAGAAAAGCTACCTTCTTTGCCCTGGGAAATATCAGAAAGAAGTAATCACCTTAAAAAAATACATAAGCACACGAAAAAGGACTGGAAGAAAATGTATCAAAACGAGAACAGTGGTACTATGAGGATGGCAAAGTTGTGAGTTATGTTTACTTGTTTCTAGTTGGTAAGTGATCTGTAATGTGGTCATTTACTTTTATAATCAAAACAATAAGTTCTTAATTTAGGGGGAAAAAAATAAAAAGGCAATGACCTTCAATACCAGTGTCCCCTGATCCTATCAGCCCAACCTGATGTGAAAACCTGTCTCTGATACATAAGAGATCTGAGGAGCCTAACAGGCCAGGCTCATGTGGGCAACACTAGCCTCCCGCCACGGCAATATAACTCAGGCGAGGTGCATCTTGCTTGACAGGGACAAGCTCTGTCAGGGGCTCTGGGGAGCTGTCTGCAACACTCAGCACGTCTAGAGCACTAAGTTCCTTCTCCTCAGTGCCACTCTCAACCAAGCACATTATTCAGCCCCAGCTCCTTCAACTGCAGGGACTCGAGACGGGTACAAAACACAGAAGAAGCTGGGCAAAGGCAGCCGTCAGGAGCAGAGGATGGCTTTTAGTGGGAGGCGCTGGTACCGTTCTCCATGAACAAGGGACCACACCATTCTTTCTTCCTTCTCCCCCTTCCCTGTCTACACCCCTGGGGGAAAAATGAAAGCAATCGTGAAGGAGTCAGACCACAACCTGAGGTGCAAAGGGAGGCAGAAGGCCCCTAACTGCTCTTCAGTGACATACAGGCATGAGCAGAGGACCAAAAACAGGAAAAGTTTCATGCCTTTCAAATGAATACTAAAATAGCACAAAACCACCAAACTACTCTGCTCCTTTGGCTCCATAATGAACAAGGAAATGAGGATGCTACTGATTAGCGAGGAGAGGAAAAAGTATGTTAGAAAGAAACCTAAAGCACCGAAAATGAAAAAGATAAGAAACAACATGATGGGGTGAGGGTGGAATCTCATCTGTGTAAAATAAAGGGGCAGACATTCGTATTGGGGGGTATGTGTAGGCATGTACCCACATAAAAAGGTCTCGAAGGAGACACACTGACTGTTGTCAGAGGTCACCTATGGAGAGGGGGACGGAGGCAAACACAGGACAGGAAGGAGAAAAGATGACTTTCACCTTCCTATTTTATATACCTCAGTATTATTTTAATTTTTAATAACAGACTTATATAATTCCTAGAATAAAAACACACTGACAGCCAACATATTTTTAAGGGGTACTCTTTTCGGTCTGGCAAATGGTGAGGTGGGAACACACCAGTGATCAAGCCACGCAGGGCCTTCAACACATCCAGAGACTCCTACAAGGCCGTTCTGTCTTCCCAGGGAGTGTCAACCTTGGCCATTCCCAAACACTCTGTTCCATTTAAGAGAGATTACCCTGCTTTTCCACAGTCCTGGATCTGAGTCCTCTGGGCCAACCTAGATTTCAGGGAGGCACAGCCTATAACTGATACGTAAACAGAGAGCTCTGCTGTCACTGAGGACACAAGATCGTCTGGAAATTTGGGCTACTTCAACTTCACAAGTGGAGGGAGGCTCTCAACTGAGTTACTTTGTTAAATCTCTCCAACCACCCTTAGGAAATAGTAAGGATTACAGTTCTAAGGAGACAAGAGGAAGATCTCTTCCCCTCGCCCTCCCCATGGCACCTCCCCACACCCCACCTGCATGATTACCTGCAGTACAGATGTGGCAGGATGAGTGTGGGGCCCAAGCAATGCCATTGACACACGCTCGGTGGTTGTTCAACCTGGCGACAGGTGTGCAGGGAACTCGGACATCCAGAATCACTACCTGCAGAAATAACAAGTGAACGGCTCAGGAACTTCAGGGTGTAACAGGAAAACAAACAAGACATTACACAAGACAAACTAATTCTAAAGCATAATGTGTTCATTTGTGGATTTAAAGACCATTAGAGGCAGAGGGTCTTGGTCCCAAAAGCAGCTGTAAGACTGAGGAAAAAGAAAACAAAGACATAGGCAGTTTATAGTCTGTATCTTAAGCAACGTGGGGCCTTTAGACTGATAAGGAAGGGGAGGACGAGTTGGTAACAGGAGTTTGGATAATCCACCAAGTCCTACTCGGTGCGTGCGCTAAGAATTCTGCGCATGCTCAGCTGGACAGAATGAGAGGCCTCTCCCTACAACCCCCAAAGCAGAATTCGAAATGTAAGAAGTTTGAGGTACCGGCTTCCCCCAAAGTCAATCACTGCATCATTTCCACCCACACTTTACTGCTTTGATTAAGTAACAGGCTACAAAGAGTTGTCATTTCCATGTCTGTTTGCTAAAGCTGGAAGAATCTGTCCAGACCACAGAAGAGGAAAACTGCCTGTTACTTTACTCAGCAACATAAGCACATAAGATTTGGTTTGCTTTTAAGACACTGCTTTTCTTGGATCCAACTCCAATACTCCAAGCATTAAAAGTTCTTAACACACAGTCCTTGTTTTAGATCAAGCTTTCTCAATCTTAGCGCTATTGACATTTTGGGTCTCATCATTCTTGGGCGGGGCGCTCTTGTCTACACTGCAGGATGTTTAGCAGTTCCCCTAGCATCTGCCCACGAGATACCCGTAGCACCGCCGCCTGCCCCCAAGTTGGAGCAATCCAAAATATTCCCAGACATTTCCAAAACTCCACTGGAGAGAAAACTGCCACCAGCCAAGAACCACTCTTGTAGCTATCTGGCCAGACCTATGGTAGCCCAAAGCAGGGTACTCACCTCCATTCCATCCATGGCCATGGTGGCCAGGTAGTTAGGGTCCTGCTTGTTCCAACAGAGGCGAAGAAGTGGGTGATGCTGTGGGTCCTCATAAATGATGGTGCTGTGTTCTAGATGACGGAGGTCAAACATCCGCACCGAGCCATCAGCTCCCACAGAGGCAAACATGTCCCTGCCACCCCCAGCCCGACTAAATGCAATATCATAGACCTGTTGGTGAATAAGAAACTTCAGTCAGACTCAGATCCGTGACCTTCTTTTCCTGTAGCAGGGAACTCTACTATCCCTAGTTCACCTAACCCCCACTCATGGCACAGAACGAGGTCCATAAAGCCAAACGGTATCTGTGAGTTCTGGCGCCTGAGACCTCTAACCTCGGTGACTTTCTGCTACACAAATTGGCTGGCTTCTTCCTGCATTCCTGCTTCCTGAGTCTGTTTCCTCCAAAACTTGTGATAAGACAAAAAGCACAAACCCTGCTGAGCAGCAAAGCACAAGGCAGAACAAGTGTTCCGTATGCTGTCAGCCAGTGGGTGTCCTCGGCCACACTACAGAATTGAGATATTTATTTCCTGGGCCTTGATGGCTTTCATTTGTTTGTGATCAGAGACCGATCCATGACCACATTAAGGCCACTGATTTGAGAGGTGGAGGCAGCCCTCCTGTGGCCACTTAATAGCAGGCAAGTGGGTTCTGGTGTGGGACCCGGCCCTGAGACTCATTTTCAAGAAAGAAGTAAGAGCAGTTTTGAATCATGGGACACTCAGGTGTTCTCGTCTTCACAAAGAGGTTCAGGATCGCTCTCTTATCCTAAGACATGCTCTACTTCTTCTCCTAGTTGGTTTGTATTCGTAAATGAATCAATTTAGGTTTTGAATCATTATTTTCTGCATTACTTGCTGAAAACATTGCACACCCCTAATATCTATGAGAAAACAGGCAGAGAGCAACAGAGAGCTTCAGAGAAAGAAAGGGATGAAGAGAGAGAGACAAAGCCAGAGCCAGAGCAGAGAGAGAGAAAAACTGAAAAAACCAATGCCAAGGATCTCCTGGGGTCAAGGATGGTTAACAGATGACTTCTGGGGAGACATGAGTGGTATCTCTCACTAGCCTTCTTTACGTTTTGCCTACTAAGGGACATTGCCAAAGGAGCATCTATTACCATTTGACCTCATAAATTCCTTTTTCTCTGGCTATGAAATTACACTTCTCTTTCTATGGTACGAATTAGGAGTGGTTAAAAGAGAAGCAGGCCAGTCATCACAAGGAAGCCGGAGAGATCACGGCTCTAACAGCACTGTCCAGCCACGTTAGGGCAAGGGTACGTTTACAAGATATGTTCTCCATGGGCTGGCTCTCAGAAACTTCCAGGGACAGGGACACCATGGCTGCACTGCTAAGCACTCAGATGCTACAGGCAATGTGGCCGAGTATGTCAAACTCAGCTCCTTCCTCTTGCTCTACCTGGACATTTCCTCCTAAAGCAAGGGAAGGTGACAATTCCTGGATATACACTCCCCTCCTCCACACAAAGCCCTGCGGCAGGCAGCAACAAGAGCGAGCCTCCAGACAAGTCTTCGCTTTGACAGAGAGGCGGACAGAGGAAAAACAAAGGTCGAGGAGGCATCACTGTTTCTCTGAGAGCTACCATCCCAGGTCCGTTTCTTCAAGGCCGGGGTGCTGGTTAAGATCCATCCCGGACCCTTGCCCTAGTTAGAAGCTAAGGTATTTCTCATCCCCTCTCTCTGTTCCCTCAAGTGTCTCTGGCAATGGCTGTGTCCCCTCCGTGTTTTAGCTTTTGCCAGGCAGACCTAGCCCCGGGCTCCAGAACCCTGTCTCCTCCCTTTGCCTCTCTGGCCTACACGCAATAGCCGCTTCCTGCTGCTCCTATTCTCCACATTATCTCACTGTTGCCAGTGTGGCTTCCCAGCTTCACCACCGTCTGTGTGAGCAATGCCCTAGGTTAAATCCCGAGTTTAAATATTTAGAGTAGTTCTAGTCTTCTGGGTTGGACCCCGACAAAGAAGAGCTGACTAGGTTGTCACAGAACTAAAATGTTAGCAACCTGTTCCACTTGATGTCAAGAGGGTTTCCAGAAGTTCCTTACTGGTCCTTTCTGTAGGACAAACTCTTCCTTTGCCCCTTGGCTTAGCAGCAGCCAAGCCGACAGTCTTGTAACAGAGCTTACCCTGAGGAGCACAGAAAGCCAAAGACCAACCCAACCCAACCCCTTACTAACAGTAATAACCTGGTGACCATCTTCCCATTCTGAGGACAACCTCAAGTGTCTGACCTGAGGTCAAGGCATTCTTTTTATCTGTACTAATACTCCTCGCTGAGCAGGGTAAGGGAGAAAAGAAAAGGAAACACAACCCACAGGAAATCAAGAGTAGAAGGAGCATGCCGCGGCTCTGGGAGAAAAAAATTTATGACCAGTTTCCAAAAGCTCTCCTCAGAAGAATGCTTTGATTAAAACACAATCACAAATAGCTCCCCTCGGCTTTTCCAATAAACACAGGAGAAACATCATCATGAAAATAAACCATATTCCATTCCAGACTGTATTAAAAATATTAAGGAACATACTAGAATTTCATAAAACAAGTTGAGAGAAAAAATGATTTAGGTTTGTCTGCCAAGACATTTTCCCTCTTCCTGGTTTCCCCCCCTTTCCCTCCCCTCCATAAAAGTAAATATATTTCAAGATAAGTGTTATTTTTTAATCCCATCAGGTCCAATAAGAGAGTTCATTATTACAAAAGAGCAATCTCTGGCACAAAAACTATACATGTAGACTAAGTTGTTTACATCAGCCAAAAAACCCATGTTTGTTTACAACAGTGTTGTTTTTTGCTATTCTGACGCATTACTATTTTCAATTTCAACAAGACATTGGCATTATGATATTCCACATACTTTGCACAACAGTGAGAAGATGGTCTGACCTCGAACTGAAGGCACAGAAAGCAGCTGAGGAAAGCAGAAAGAGGAACAGCATCATTACCTCCTTGTCATGCGCGATCAGTTGCGTCTTCACATGACCAGACACAAGATTCACTCGCCCCAACACCTGCCCTGTCTCCAGCCCCCAGATGGTACAAGTCGTATCAATGCTGGAGGTACCTGGAAACAACCAGTGCACATCAGTGGCTGACAGGAGTGAGGCTTCCCTCCTTGTGTCTACTGCTCTGTGTAGCCCAGGAAGCGACTTGTCACAGATACTTGTTAGCCAACAAGAGTCAAGTATTCAATCCCTACCCCTTATCCCTACCCCTTATCCCTCAGCAGACCTTAGACTCTGCTGACTCGAGAGACAAGATATACACATATGGGAAGCTCAGCTCCATATTTAGCCTCTTTCCCTCTGGCCCATTTTAGGCTGATGCATGGTCCTGAGGCTCAGTGTTCTAGTTGAGAAAATGTATCTTTGCTTCTTCAAACTGGAATACGCACCCCCTTGCTCCCTTACCTAACAGATAAGGATCCACCTCATTCCAGTCAAAGGAGGTTAGAGGAGCACAGAAATCTGAGTTCTTGTTATTGTTTAGCAAACATTCCAGCCGAGTTTCTGTTTCACCAACCTGAAAGAACAATAATTTTTAAAAATCAGCCAGTCTTATCTTCACAGAAAACCTTTTAAAGCTCTGTTCAGACAATATATTACTAAATAGTAGACATAGGAGAAAAACGTTTTTATCATACAGCAATAAAATCCAGAGGAACTCCCTGAATGCTACTTCTTTCCAAGCTTTCTCTTCTGCCCAGCTTTGTTTTTCCACATTTTCACCCCCAATTTTCCTAGAGGAGCGTTCTTCTCACCTTGCCCAACCAGAACCTCTGTGCCCTGCCTGGCTGGGCACTACTCCTCCAGGCTAGAGGAGATGCCGCTGCTGCTGGGCTCAGCTAAGAGAGGAGGTGAGGCTCCACAATCCATTCACATACTTTACTAGAATCAGTGGCCTGGTATTTCGTTTTTAATTTACTCAAAAATATCTTGGATATAGACAGAGTAAGAAGCCTCAAGCATCCCCCCATTCTCCCCCGCCCCCAGAAGGTTCTCTTCATTTCATCAGGTTAACTGAGCCTCTCAAGTTTCCAGGGCTGACTGTAGCCTGACCGCAGCAGGACTTCAAGGAATCTTGGCTAGATTTACCAGGCAATCTGCCCAGCCCAACGAGGTCATTCCAGATCCACTAGCATTTGCTTCTCCTGGGCTCCAATGACACTGCCTCCAATCCCAGTCAGTACTGTGACTCCACGCTGCTTAGTAACGCTACCACAGAGAAAGTCCGTTGGTCTGGCTGCTAACTGAGCACCTGCTTACCCTCCACACACGGAGATAGTCGCCACTTGTCGCCAGTAGATCTGGATAGACACCTTTTGTGTCGGGGATCCACATGAGCTTTGTAGTGGGGTACGGATGGTCAAAGGTGTTTCGGCAAATAAACTCCGAACTCTCTTCATCTAAACCAACAAGCTGAACCTGTAACACAACCAAATTGAGCCATGTTAACATTTGTCTTTCTGGAGCAGTAGCAAATACATCAGCTCCTCCCCCTAACTCCCAACGCACTGGCTAGCAACGTGCTTACACGTACGCATGTGTCAAACAAGCCTTCAAGAAACCAAACCACTGGGGTGCCTGGGTGGCTCAGCTGGTTAAGTGTCCAACTCTTAG
>NC_048230.1:30701038-30702711 GCF_002007445.2 Ailuropoda melanoleuca | reverse complement strand
CAAACAAGCCTTCAAGAAACCAAACCACTGGGGTGCCTGGGTGGCTCAGCTGGTTAAGTGTCCAACTCTAGATTTTGGCTCAGGTCACGATCTCAGTCAGGGTTGTAAGATCTAGCCCTGCGTCAGGCTCTGCGCCAGACCTGGAGCCCGCTTAAGATTCTCTTTCCCTCTCCTTCTGCCCCTCCCTCCCCTCTACCCTCAGAAAAGAACCCAAGCCCACTGTAACTGGCAAAAAAGTGGTTGCCATTGATGGCAAAGTTCCCTGGTTTTCAACCACTTTTTCTTAGAGCTGATTTGGACCGATATTAACTTCCATTCTTTTCTGTCAAACTCGATCTGGCTCAATGAGAAATGCCACTCAGTGTACAGCTGGTTATGAACTTCCACCAACTGGAAGATGGAACAGGGAATTATTGGTAAAGATCCATCATAAGTGGATGAGCACCAACCGCACAGCAGAAAAAACAGAATTCCTTCTACTGTTGCCTAACTTCAGTCTCAGATACCATTATCTTCCTGCTTTTTTTTTTTTTAAACAATTTTATTTAGGTACAGTTGCATGCAGTAAAACTCACTTTAAGTGTATAGTTCAGTGATTCAGAATATATACATTCACAAAGGTATATAGTTGGGAAACTCATGATAATTAAGATATAAAACATTTCTATTACCCCAAAAAGTTCTCTTGGGCCCCTGTGCAGTTAATCCCTTACCCCTAGCCCCAGGCAGCCACTGATCTGTAGTTTTGGCCTTTCTGTAATACCATACAAAAGGAATCATATGGTCATGAGTCTTGTGACTGGCTCCTTTTAGTACAATGCTCCTGAGATTCATTCACATTACTGGGTGTATCAGTAGTGTCTTCTCTTTCATCACTGAAAACATTACATTATGTGGAAACACTATAATTTATGTATCCATTTACCAGCTGATGAACTTTTAGGTTATTTCTAGTTTGGGACCATTATAAATATTGCTGTGAATATTTATGCTTAAGTTTTTCTTGGACAAGCTTTCATTTCTCTTGGGTAGACAACTAAGAGTAGAACTCCTGGGTCATGTTGTAAATGTAGGTTTAACTTGATTAAAAAAGAAACGGCCAGGGGCGCCTGGGTGGCACAGCGGTTAAGCGTCTGCCTTCGGCTCAGGGCGTGATCCCGGCGTTATGGGATCGAGCCCCACATCAGGCTCCTCTGCTGTGAGCCTGCTTCTTCCTCTCCCACTCCCCCTGCTTGTGTTCCCTCTCTCGCTGGCTGTCTCTGTCTCTGTCAAATAAATAAATAAAATCTTTAAAAAAAAAAAAAATGGAGGAAGAGGATGACCACCTCTCTGTTGTGAGAGTGGAGTATGATTTTAGACATGAAATGCTTAGCACAGTGCTTGGCATGCAGTAAGGGCTCAGTAAATGTAGCTNTTGCCAGCTTCCAAAAAAAAAAAAAAAAAAATCATTCTAACAAGTGTATAGCAATATTTTAATTTGCATTTCCCTACAAACTAATGATACTGTGTAGCTTTTCATGTGCCTATTTGCCATCCCTATTTATTCTCCATTGAAGCTTGTTCAGATATTTTGTCCTTTAGGGGCGCCTGGGTGGCACAGCGGTTAAGCGTCTGCCTTCGGCTCAGGGCGTGATCCCGGCATTCTGGGATCGAGCCCCACATCAGGCTCCTCT
>NC_048230.1:30602675-30701003 GCF_002007445.2 Ailuropoda melanoleuca | reverse complement strand
CCCTCCCCCTGCTTGTTTTCCCTCTCTCGCTGGCTGTCTCTATCTCTGTCAAATAAATAAATAAAATCTTTAAAAAAAAAAAAAAAGATATTTTGTCCTTTAAAAAAAAAAAAGACTTGGTTTTTAGACTCAGAAAAATTGGGCAGAAAGTAGTGTTCCCATATACCTCCTGCCCCCACACATATTCACCACCTCCACTATCAAAGCACCTCACCAAAGTGGTACATTTGTTCAACTCATGAACCGACATTGACACATCATCACTCAAAGTCTACAGTTTATGTTAGAGTTCGCCCTTTGTGTTATACGATCTATAGATTATGATGTGTATCCACCATTACAGAATCATACAGAATAGTTTCACTTCATTCTTGAACAGGCTGTTTTCTTATTTGTTGAGTTTTGAGAGTACTTTGCATATTCTGCATGCAAGCCCCCGGTTATGTGTTTTGCGACTATCTTTTCACAGTCTACAGCTGTTCCATCGTTTTCTTTCAGTGGTTTTTAAAGAACAGAAATTTAATTTATTTTTAAAAGTTTTATTTAAGTAATCTCTACACCCAACGGAGGGCTTGAATTCACAACCCCGAGATTAAGAATCACACATGCTCTACAGACTGAGCCACCCAGGTACCCCAAAGAACAGAAATTGTAAATTTTGATGACGTCACTTTATCGGTTTTTTTTGTTGTTGTTGTTGTGTTTTTTAACTCATGGTTTGTGTTCTTGCTAGGAAATCTTTGCCCCACCGCAGGCCACAAATTTTTTCTTATGTTTTCTTCTAAAAGTTTTATAGTTTTAGGCTTTACATTTAGGTCTATGATCCTTTTCAAGTTAATTGCTTTATACGATGTGAAGTATGAATCAAGGCTCACTTTTTTTATATATGAATGTCTGTCCCAGAATCATTTGATAAAAACTATCCTTTCTCCTTTGAATTACTCTGGCCACTTTGTTGAAAATCAATTGACCGTGTATTTGCGCATCTATTTCTGGACTCTCTATTCTGTCCTATTAATCTCTATGCCTATCCATTTACCAGAACCATGCTGTCTTGATTATGGCAGCTTTCCAGTGACGTCCTGAAATCAGATAGTGTGAGTTCTTCACCTTCGTTGTTCTTTTTCAGAATGATTTAGCTGTTCTATATATCTGCTCTTCTGTGTAAATTTTAGAAGCAGCTTGCTAAACTCTACAAAAAGCCTGCTAAGATTTGGCTTGGGATTGTGTTGCATCCATAAATCAGTTTGGAAAAGCTGCTCTCTTAACAACAATAATGTGTTGTCTAGCCCATAAACACCGTATTTCTCCATTTACTTAGGCTTTAATTTCTTTTTTTTTTTTTTTAAAGATTTTATTTATTTATTTAACAGCGAGAGACAGCCAGCGAGAGAGGGAACACAAGCAGGGGGAGTGGGAGAAAGAAGCAGGCTCCCAGCGGAGGAGCCTGATGTGGGGCTCGATCCCATAACGCCGGAATCACGCCCTGAGCCGAAGGCAGACGCTTAAAGACTGAGCCACCCAGGCGCCCCTAGGCTTTAATTTCTCTCAGCAGTGTTTTGAAGTTTTTAATGTACCCGTCTTGCATTTTTTTCATTAACTTTATTCCTAAGCGTCTTAAAATTCCACTTCCAATTGTTTATTGCCACTATATAGTACTGACTTCTGCACATTAATCTTGAATTCTTATCTTTGGTAAATTAGTTATTAGCTTTAGTAGCTTTTTGGGTAGATTCCTAAGGATTTTTCTATGTATATTTATAGATCTTGCCATCCATGTCTGACTTTAAAAAAAACTGATGACTAAATCTAAATATTCATTTTTATGGAACACCTACAGGCTTTCAAAAATCAAAAAATATAATGTGTTAGGGGAGATGATATATGAAGATGTAAAAGAAGAAAAAATCTACTATCCTAAAACACAGTAACACTGCCCTAAGACAGCAATAAAAGTGGCATCACAGGTAATACATTATAAGCTGCTTATTTATAACACAGATAACTGGTAACAGTTTAGAAGAAAGAGCAATAGGGGCGCCTGGGTGGCTCATTAAGTCATTAAGCGTCTGCCTTCGGCTCAGGGCGTGATCCCGGCGTTATGGGATCGAGCCCCACATCAGGCTCCTCTGCTGGGAGCCTGCTTCTTCCTCTCCCACTCCCCCTGCTTGTGTTCCCTCTCTCGCTGGCTGTCTCTCGCTGTTAAATAAATAAATAAAATCTTTAAAAAAAAAAAAAAAGAAGAAGAAGAGCAATAATTCAAAGGGTGTAAGTGAAGAAAAGCAGAGATACGATTTGAACAGTCTTCCAAAGTGTGGAAAGGTTCCGGGGAGGCAAAGAAGAAAGGCAAAGCACCCCAGGCAGATGGGAGAGAAGAAACAAATCAATGTACTAAGGTAGCAAACTAAATGACCCAGCTGGTGGCAGCAAGAAAACCTGTTTGAGAGGAAATACCTGAAAGAGCAGTGCAGATGGCTGGGAAGGTGTGCCTGGGGCAGGCTGCAGAGCCCTGAAAGCAAACTGAGGACCTAGTTGGGCTTTCCTCTGTGAAGGTGTCTGAGAAGGTGACAGGAGGACTATGAGACCTTGGAAGTAAGAGTAAGAGGCCTGGTAATGCTGGGCAGAACTGTCTGCTGGGCAGGGGGCTCAGCCCAGAGACCCACAGGAAAACTGGAAAAGGTTAAGGGCCTATGATGACAGGTAGTGAGAATGGCAAAGGACAACCAGAGATGGCCACAAAAGGGATTTTGACTGAATGAACAGTTCTTTGAGAATTTAAAATTCGGACCTTTGCAGAAATAATAAAGAAGGAAGATTCTAGATGGAATAGGGAAAATTTGCATCAACCATGGTGGGGGAGGGAGGAGAAAACAGAAAAGAGATTAAATTTTTGGGCTCATTGGGCGGAATAAAGAATAAGCCTCTCATACAGATTTTGAGCCAGATATTTCATTCATGTACTTACTGAATGAATTGTAATGAGTAGCTACTAGGTGCCAGGCACTGTTCTAAGTGCTGGGGATATGGCACCAAGTGCAGGAAACAAAATCTCCCTAACCAGGCAGATAACACCATGAGGTTAAACTAGAGAAAACATTAGACTCCCTTCTAAAAGCTACCTTTCAAGTCATCAGAGATTTCCCCACAACCTTGAAATATCAGATCCTGTGAACATTTGCCACTTAGGATCCTCTTAACCAGACATTCAGGGCTCTTCACCACCCGGCCCTAGCCTATCTTAATTCCACTCTTATTTATCTAGTCACTGCTTCTCATCTTTTTCAGGTTCCTTTCCTTACACTGCCCTCTATGCTTGTAAAACCCACCTACCTCCTTTCCATCAACCTAAATCCCATCCAATTTTAATACAGCACAGTGGCATCAGGAATCCAGGGCCCCTTACTTACCACTTACTAGCTGTAGCACCTTGGACATGTTACTTAATTTTGCTAAACTGGCTTTCCAATCTGTAAAGTGAAGACATTCACAGTACCTATCTCAGAGTTCTCTGCAACACTCTTTGTATATAAACACCCTTTGTATGTAAATTGCTTAGGCTAATGTATACTCATACTCAGAGTATGAGCTTTTAATACTACTACTATGTCTCACCCCCTTCATAAACCATCTGTAGTCTTCCTGGTACAGTGATCTTTCCGTACTGACCTGTACCAACCCCATACTACCAAATGAAAGTACTTATATTATTGTCTTCTGATATTTCACTTAGTAAATGTCTTAAAAACAGGACCTGTCTTACTTCGGCTTGTACTACAGACAGCAGTGGTCTCCATCAAATTTACCTGGAGTGCTCTACACACCCCTGGGGCCCCCAACTCTAGCCCAAGATTCTGATTCAACAAGTGTCCAGGAATCCATATTCTTAAGAACATCCAAGGCTGACTAATTCAGCAAGGTCTACACAACCTCTGCACAACAGTACCTAAGCCAGGGAAGAAGCAGGTAATGGCTGGGATTTCATTTTTCCTGATCTTCCCAAAGACTTCACGTATTCGCACAGATCTCTGTTTTATCCTCAACCTGACTTTAGTTCTTCTGCTCTAAGTTGCCAACCAAGTACTGAGAGGAATAACAACTGGCTCTCACTGCTATTCAATTTTTTGTTCAGATACTCACACATTTAAAATGTGATGATGAAAGAGAATGGAAGTTCTCTGTGAAAATTCATATAATACAGAGCAAAGGGTAAAATCTCCCATTAACTCCAACCCCAATTCAACTTATTCTCAAATGAGTTGGATGTGTATCTTTTCAAATGGTCCTTCCCCTGTGCATTTGTATGCATATGTATGTGGCGGGGTGTTTTACAAAACATAAAGAGGCTTGGACCACAAAATGTATTCTGCAACTGGCTCTTAACAAGTTATCTTGGGAGGTCTTCTCAGGTTTACCTCATTCTTCTACAGCAGGCCATGTTAAGCACACCATAATTTATTAACCATTCACAGTTATTGTGGTTATAACCCATTGTTTTGTTTTTATAAACAATACTTTGTACACACGTGCAAATGCTTTACTGCCTAGATTGCTAGATGTGTAATCGTTGCATCACATTTTAAATGTTAGTACGACAGAAACTATGAGATAACATGTGTTGTTTTAAGCTTTAAAAAAAGTTAATAGGGGCGCCTGGGTGGCACAGCGGTTAAGCGTCTGCCTTCGGCTCAGGGCGTGATCCTGGCGTTATGGGATCGAGCCCCCACATCAGGCTCCTCCGCTATGAGCCTGCCTTCCTCTCCCACTCCCCCTGCTTGTGTTCCCTTTCTCTCTGGCTGTCTCTATCTCTGTCAAATAAATAAATAAAATCTTTAAAATAAATAAATAAATAAAAATAAAAAAAAGTTAATAGATTTGATCCAACAGCCTTCAAAAGGTTGCTTCCATTTACATTTTCTTGAACAGTCTAGGAGTGCCAATTTCTCCACAACTTAAAACACTGAAAATAATCTTTTACATTTTTGCTAATCTGATGGATAAAAATGGTATTTCATCATTTTACTCTTGAAGCTGAGCACATTTGTTTACTGTTTCTACTTCTGATTAACAGTAACAAGTTAATTACGTGTGTGCTTATGATGGGTCAAGTACAAGCACTGGGCTTACTGCTGTACGTGCACTACCTCTCACCCAGGTACTACCTCTAACCCTCTCACACCTTCACGACCCAGATACTATTCTTCTTCCCACTTTTCTAAGGTAATGAATAAAAAAGACAGTAAGTATCCTGCCAACAATCATGAAGCTGCCTTTTTAAAGATTTTATGTATTTATTTGAGAGACAGAGAAAGAGAGAGTATGTGTGTGTGCTGAGGGAGGGGCAGAGAGAGAAATCTCAGGCAAATTCCAAGCTGAGTGCAGAGCCCCCACTTGGGGATCAATCTCAGGACCTTGAGACCATGACCTGACCAAAATCAAGAGTAGGCCACCCAACCTACTGAGCCACCCAGGTGCCCCCTGAAGCTACCTTTTAAATATAGGTAATCCTATCCCACAGCCCAAGATCTTCACCACCATGCTAAAAAAACACCAACTTAAAACATTTGTCCGGTTTATTTTACTGAGTTGTGTCTATCTTTTTCTTTTTGATGTAGGAACTCTTATAGATGGTTACTGTGCCTTTGATAAATTTGCCCATAAAACTCTGAGGTGGTGTCTTTTTGGGAGCAAATCTTTAATTAGATTTTTCAGTTCTTCAAAAAAATCCTTAGGAATTTAATTATTCAGATTTTCTACTGAAATATGGTACTTTGTTTTGCCTTAAAACTATGCTTTATCTAGGCTTTTGACCATAGTCTTAAAAACTGTTAGTAGCACTCTCGATCTTTATACCTCACCTCCTACTCCATATGTCCACCTATGCTGATAGGAAAGGGAGTTTCTAGAACTCCTGGAGGGATCAGTTGATAAAGTGTCTGCCTTTCCCTCAGGTCATGATCCCGAGGTCCTGGGATCCAGTCCTACATCGGGCTCCCTGCTCGGTGGGGAGCCTGCTTCTCCCTTTCCCTCTGCCGCTCCCCCTGCTTGTGCTCTCTCTCTCTCTCTTGCTCTCCCTCTCTCAAATAAATAAATCTTAAAAAAAAAAAAAAAAGGAAAGAGTTTCTGTCCCTGCCGCTCCATGGAAAGAAATACCGAGGGTGAGGAGTTCTGCTCTTGCATCCCCACCCTTAACTCGCTCCAGCTGCTGAACTGGCCAATGTCTGAGCCGGCCCATGAACATGTCTCACAGGGGGCCTGACTGCTCTGGTAGGCAGGCACAACGGCACTCTCGCTTCTTCCAACCTTGCCCCTACATGGAGAGGCAAACCAGACTACTCATGATGGGTCTGACCATCCTTTGCTCCAGCTTCTCTCCACCTTCAGCTGAATAGGCGAGGTCAGGTTGGATCTGCCCATAAATTAGACGTGGAAAAGCAGAAAGTCTCACTTAGGCTTTAAGGGTAATCTGCACTTCTCCAACTTAATTTACCAGGGAGTAGCATCACACTGGAGGTGCTTGTCCAGTCATTAGTAGAGTGGGGCTAGATTTCTCCTTTGGCTATTATTATTATTGGTACATAACTTCCTTGATAAGAAGCTCTCAAGGCGAAAAGGGGTGACTGATAGAATTTAGACACCAAAAATCTACCCTAAACCCCTTACCATTATATCTTCTATTATTTTCTTGTTCAGACTTACAAGTTCTAACTAAATGATCTTTCTTTTTAATTTATTTTTAATGATCTTTCAATTGGGTTTATTTTATTCTTTAAATGAACTTTAATAGATTGTAAAAAGAATTATGAAATGTATGACCATTGTATAAAACCGAAGTATAGGTATACAAAAAAAGTGAATAACTTCTCCCCCACCCCATCCCCAGTATATCACAATTATTTAGTGTATGTTGCTTCTTTATGCTCAAATATATATATATACAGTGTAGGGTTTTCCCTCAACTTTTAGAAAGGAATACTATAGCCAATGCTATGAATCTTTTCACTAATT
The DNA here is from genome assembly GCF_002007445.2 of Ailuropoda melanoleuca. NCBI lineage: Eukaryota > Metazoa > Chordata > Mammalia > Carnivora > Ursidae > Ailuropoda > Ailuropoda melanoleuca. Next base: position 30,693,998 of record NC_048230.1, on the reverse strand, counting down.
TAACAAAATAAGGACATCCCTCAGATCAATACACAGATCCAACTCATTCTTTAATTGATGCATATTTCATAGAATAAATGTACCGTATTATGTGGCTCAACAACTCCCCTAATGATGTACACTGTTTCCCTTTTTTGCCACTACTTACATGCCTTCTACATACACACTTATGTACTGCCACCTTTATTTCTGGAGGCCAATACCAAGAATGACACTGCTGTATTAGAAGGTATGCACATTTTATTTTAATGCAGCAACACTTGCTTTAATTAATTAATTAATTATTTTTTAAGTAGGCTCCATGCCCAAGCCCAATGTGGAACTTGAACTCATGACCCTGAGATCAAGAGTCACATTCTCTACCAACTGAGCCAGCCAGGCACCCCAAGGTATGTGCATTTTTAATTTTAAGGGATGCTGATTTACTTTCCAAATAGGCTGTAGCAATTCACACTCCTACCAGCAGTAAGTGTTCATTTCCTCATATCATCAACACTAGAAGCAGTTAACTTAATTTTTATAAATTTGAAAGGAAAAAAACAAATCACAAGGTCAATTCTCATTCTCTTAACTACCTATGAGGTTGAGCATCTTTTCCTATTTATAGAGCACTCTCATTCGCTACTATGAACTGGTTATTTATATTCTGTCCATTTTTCTTTCTTTTTTTTTAAGATTTTATTTATTTATTTGACAGAGAGAAAGAGAAAGCAAGCACAAATAGGCAGAGGCAGGCAGAGAGAGAAGAAGGAGGCTCCCTGCTTAGTAGAGAGCCCAACTTGGGGCTTGATCCCAGGACCCTGGGATCATGACCTGAGCCAACACTTAACCAACTGAGCCACCCAGGTGTCCCACTTTGTCCATTTTTCTAACACACTAAGTAAATTAACCTGTCATGTTTTGAAAATATTTCCCTTGGCCTATCATTTGTCTTTTGACTTTGTCCATAGCATTATCTTTTCACAGAGAATGTTTTATTTGTATGTAGTATAATCTGTCAATCTTTTCCTTACTTGACTCTGGATTTAACGATTGGTTTTAAGACTGCCTTCTCCTCTGCTCACCCCCACTGCCTGAGTACAAATTTCCTAGTCAATTTTCTTCTATTATTGCTTGTGAGACTTTTCTTCACATTTAACTATTTTATCTAGAATTGATTTTCATATACTAAGTGAATTAGCAGGCTCTAAATTTTTCTGCTAGATGGACAGCCAATTATGTCAGACAATTTTTTTTTTTCCTAGTGAAAAAAATACACTTAGATCTGCTTTGGAACATTCTATGTGGTTCCACCAATCTCTCTGGCTATAACTATACCAATTCCAGTATATTTATTCTATTCTGATAGGGCAATTGTTCCCCTGTTTCTCGACACATTCTTTCTCCTCATAATTTTTTTTTACATTTGTATATATTTATTTTTAAGCTCTGGTGACAAACAGTATTCCAATCCCGGCCCTACCTTTACCATCAATATCACTTTGGGCCAGTCATTTATCATATCTGGGCCTCAGTTTTCTCATCCACCCTTAAATTATGATATGTAGTAATTACTCCTAATCAACTGACTTCCCTTAACTTAAAAAATTTGTTTTCTTAATACATGGTCCATTTTAGTAAACTGAGTTATCTTTTTAAAAAGTGCATTATTTTTACAACATAAATCTTATATATTCCTAAGCATACTCTCAGGTACTTATACTGGCACAATCTATAATAATTGCACATTTGTAGACATTGCTCCATTGCCTTCTGTCATCAAATGTGGTACGCCTAATTTTTCCTCTTCAAGAGGACTCAACTGTTTTGCCTGGCTGCCCAAGATTCTTTCTCCCCTTAAAACTGAGAAACCAGTGTCAATTGTTTTGTGTCCATTTTTCTTGCAAGATGGTTTAAACGCATTACTTCAAATCTGTATTTCTGTAAAGTCTCTAATTACGTATTTGAGCTTTTTTGTTTCATTCCTTTGGTCTTCTTCTTCAGGGACACCAATTATACCTAAATTATATCTTCTTCATTTTCTGCATCTACCACATTCAACTGCTTATTTCCATTTCGTTCTCTCAACCTGTCTTTCTTATCCTTCACTGAGTTTTCAGCAGTTTGTGCATGTGGCTTTTAATCCTGTGATAACTTTAGTTTTCTCTTCCACTATTTCCCTGGGCTCTACCTGCTGATGCTCCATTTTTCTCCTGTCACTGTGCCTTACTTTACCTGATCTTCTGTATCTCTGCTTGGAGTTCTTTATTTTCTTAAGTTCTTTGAATTTACAGTGGCAGGACTGGCCATTAATTTTCATCTGAGGTAAAAAGCATTTTTCTAGTGTGGGTACTTTACCTGCCACTTGTTTCCCGTATTTTCCTCTTTTCTACAGTATCTTTCTACAGCTGTTGTGCTGGTTCCTTTTGACTGAGACAAGTTCTTCCTATATGCTCTGAAGGAGGCCCTTATGGGAGAAGCCAGGGCCATGTTCCAAGTTAACAGAAACACACCAAGCTTTTGCATTTACCCGGCCAACAGGGATGAGAAACTGTCAAGCTGCTTACAATTCAACCTCTCTTCCACCTGCCTTATCTGCTGCTTCCAGAGAAGGTGGCACATCTATGTGTCTCCTTGTACAGCTCAGCTCCCCTCTTACCCAAGGTGTCAAATGGAGAAGCACCTGCCGCCAGCCTGTGCACTCTCTTATCACTGTCCCAAAGGACTGTTGATTTTGCCTGTCAAAATCCTATTCTAGAGAACTGTATGAGCTTGAAATCTGAGGCCAAAGATCTCCTTTCTTAGCATCTTCCTATACCCATGGGATCTTCATTATCCTTCTGTCCTTCCTCACTTACTAGTGGGAGCATAAGGAAAAATTATCTGACTTCAAACATCTTAGTGTCAACATTTAGGTTACCCTTGTCCCTTTTTCTCCATATCTCCCTGTCCTATCAAACTTTTATCTCCCATTTCCACTGCCTTTCTGCAACCATTGCTTTACAATGCTTTTACCCCAACATGTGAAGAAAAAAATGCCCCTAAAAAGAAAAGTCTGTAAAGATCATTTTTTACTTATTTTAAAACTGTGGATGTTAATGTGTCAGATGTCTCCTAACATGCATATATGCAGGGCGCCTGGGTGGCACAGTCAGTTCAGCATCTGACTTTGGTTTCGGCTCAGGTTGTGGTCTCAGGGTCATGGGATAGGGCCCCAAGTCAGGTTCCACACTCGGTGCGGAGTCTGAGATTCTCTCTCCCTATGCCCGTGCCCCCGCCGCACGCAGTCTCTCTCTTTCAAATAAATAAATAAATCTTTAAAGAAGCAAATATCCAATATAAAATATTTATGAAGACATGACCACATCTTCACTTTCAAATGCTTTTATGAGTAACAATGTAAGTTATTATTCACATTGCACACACCTTACATTTTAAAAAAATTTAAAAGGTACCATGTCTATCTTGTTATTAGACCGTCCTTGAGGGAGGAACCTGTGTATTCCACTTTATTACACACAGTGCTAGTACCAGAACATGAAGGTGAATGTGTATGTATATATGTTTTTCTTTTCTTTTCTTTTCTTTTAAGCAGACTCCACACCCAGCATGGAGCCCAATGCAGGGCTAGATTGCAAAACCCTCAGATCAAGACCTGAGCTGGTATCGAGTCAGATGCTCAACCAATTGAGCCACCCAGGCACCCCTGTATATATGTAATTTTTTTAAAAGTCCCCAAATTGTGCAAATCAATATACCACTCCAGTCAGTGGAAAATTTTCTATGATTTGTTAATATAACCAAAATTAGCAAAGCAAAATCTTGAGAGAATAAACGAGCTTTTCTTAATCTTTTCCATTTGAAGCCTTTTCCTGACTGATTATTGTTGATCAATGTCTGCAGAGAAGTCCTGCCTTGTCAAACTTTGAGATGAATTCTGGCATAGTACCCCTTCAGCTCCTGGCTCAGAGGCTAACCAATCAGCTCTGACATCCTGGCCTCAGGCAAGCCAGATTACCTACAGAACACAGATTCATTCCTTGTTCAAATCATAGCATCTCCAGTAAGTCTGTATGAACCAGGTTAGGACAAAAAGTAATAAAGCACCAGCAGTTTTATCCAGTGGTCCCATGGAGGAATTAGTCCTCTCACTGTCCAGAAAAAAGAAAGGAGGATGTTAAAACCAGAATAGTTTTATATTTTAAATCCCCCTGCTGCCAGTCTTGCCAGGGACTGATGGAGTACTGCAAAATTCTCAGTATCTATCACAAACCCTTATGTGTACTAAAACAACTCTGTCTTGTTGCCAATTTCACATCTGCTAACAAAGGCTATAAAAGGTTACTAAGTATCATCATAGTGCCCAAAACACATAAGTATGTGTCCAATACATATTTGTTGAAGTAAATCAAGAGATTCCTAAAGGGCTGCCAAAAATACTAAGAAGTGAAAATTTATATGCCAGAGTCAAAATCATTATGTGCCAAATAGATAAAATAACTGCTTTAAAATCTCACAGGCATCAACACAGGCTGAAAGGGCAAGCATTCATCCCATGTGTATTTCAAGTACAAGGTAATCTTAACCAGATTCACTATCAGTATTCTTCAAAAAGCATCAGGTATACCTGTTTTTCTCTCCTCAGAATCTTAAAATGTGTTCTAGATGCTAAATCTTAAAGCACAATGGTCAGCTATATAAATATCAGTGCAAAATTAATCCCTCTGACTGCCAATTCTATTCAAAACCAACTCTGAAACATGCAACTAAGTGAAACAGAAACCCAGGAACTGCTACTCATCTTTCACCCTAAAACAGGACAAATACCACTTGTGAACTCAGGAGACATACCAGCGTTCTTGTATCAGCTTCTGTGTCTAAGTCGGGTAGAAAAAGAGAAAATGGGCTTAAACTAGCACATTATGGTACTTGGGGTCTGACTACAACATGCTTCTAGACCACAAAAATGGGTTTAGTTGAAAGGAATCAAGGGAATTTTTTCCTCTGGGTCTTTAAAAGGCAGAGGAATGAACATAATGACATTTTATTGTTGTTGCTGTTAAGAAGCATTATTTGACTTTATTAACCTGACTCATAATGTTGAATACAAAAGCAAAATTAAGTGGTGACCCTTATTTTTAGTCTACTTCAAACCATGATTTCTTAGATTTAAGAATTAGGGTAGATATATATATCACAAGAGGGAGGGGAACCATAAAATGAATTCCAAAAAAACCCCACTGGTGTTTATGTGTTATAAAATTTGAACTACAGTCCTTATATTCCTTTAAATGGTATTTTCTTCTGACTTGCCATTAACCTCACCAGTAACTGAATTCTTAACAAGACCCTATAATCTACCACAAGTCTTCCAACTACAAATTGAAAAGAAATGTAGGCCAATATGTGTACCAAGTACTTTATGAAATTCACCATGCACAGCTGAACTTCACATACAGAATTCAAAAATCAAAAGGACTGGGATATTCTTAAAACCCAAAGGCTAGATAAGGTCTTCCAATCTTACATAATGACATTTTGGGGTAGCTTTCTGGCTTGGGTCCTGATTCCTCTCTGGAAAATACAAGTCACTTTTACATAACACCCATATAATTCTCTTTGATTTTATTTCAATTACACAGATATAGTAATGATGATGATTAAAAAATAATAGCAGTGTTTCTAAACTGCTTACCATGTACGTCCCAGGCAGTTCCTAAACCCATTATATATATTAACTCATTTAATCTTACTTATTCCCTCATTCTACAAATAAGGAAACTGCGGCACAGACGTTAACTTGCCCAAGGCCACACAAAACTAGGAAAAGGCAGGACTGAGATCTCAACACAAAGTACCCCAAAGGGGCTATTTGGTAATAGAGCTTTTTGCATGGGATGGAAGAGAAGAATCAATGTTCAGGTGCATGTAGACGCAAAAAAGATAGGATTTCTGCCTCTGGTCAGCAGGTGCCAAGGTAATCCCAGGGTAATGTTCTTAGAGTGCCATCTGTACCACCTGTTTCTGAATCAGCAGAGTGTCTACTTCAGGGGTGGAGCCCAGGAATGTGCAAATCCCTCAGGGGAGTCTCAGACACACACTAAGATTTAGAGAACCACCACTTCAACACCAGTGCTGCTGTACCCCCCGCAGAGACCACGAGAAGAGAAGATGAAACACAATTACTGATCATGGGACTTCTTATTCCAGGTGTAGTTGATAGAATTCAGTTCTTTACTCTGAAACAATTCCCAAATTTATTCAGATGATGGAACACTTGAAAGTCAAGTTGTTCTTGAAATGCAAATAAATTTAATTCTGCTGAACTACAAATACAAATAATTTTACTATAGGAAAAACATGGTTACATTACCACAAAAACTTGAGAACTCATAATCATGCATTCTTATAGCAGTGTCTCCAGAGTAAAAAAGATGTACATTTCTGGACTTTTTCACCAATGTTAAAAGCTGCATCCATTTATTTCGCCCTCTGCTGGCAATCATTATCGACAGCAAGCAGGAAAGAAAGATGAAAATTCCAATCAGTAACTTTTAAATTCACATTACTGTAATTAAACATCCTTTTTTTAAAAAAAAGATTTTATTTATTTGACAGAGAGAGAGAAAGAGACAGCGAGAGAGGGAACACAAGCAGGGGGAGTGGGAGCAGGGAGCCCGATGCAGGGCTGATCCCAGGACTCTGGCTGGGATCATGAACTGAGCCGAAGGCAGACGCTTAATGACTGAGCCACCCAGGTACCCCTATAATTATTTAACATCTTGAAATGCTATTTACCCTCATCACTACTTTAAAATTATAGTAATAATTACACTGGATGGTGTAACTTAATGAATTAATTTAAAAGTACAGAGGTGCCTGGGTGGTTCAGTCAGTTAAGTGTCCGACTCTTGGTTTTGGCTCAGGTCATGATCTCAGGATCGTGAGATCCAGCCCCATGATGGGCTCTACACTCATCAGGGAGTCTGCTTGAGACTCTCACTCCCCCCTGCCCCCTCCCACCCCCTAAAAAAATACATATTACTATAGCTCCACTTTTTAAAAAATGTTTTTGAAACTGTAATTCAATATAACCAATTTCCTTCTTAATCCTATGTATTTTATGCATTTGAAAACATAATTATGAAAAGAGGTCTACTGGCTTCAGACTGCCGAAAGTGTCCATGGCATACGTGTATACACACACGCACACACACACACAGACGTTAAGAACCCTGACCTAGATAGGTTGGTGCACAAAAATAGTTTTAAGATACTGTGTCGCCTACATCATGCAAGTTAAGATAGAGGTAACTGCGTACGGTATGATTACTGGGATTATTAGTTTACATTTCACTACAAAGACCCACACTTCCTGTGTGCCTGGCACAAAGGAGTTCCATTAGGTTACTAAATAAAAGGGCAAACTTTGGAGTGGAGTTTCTTTAAGTGAGGTCTGACCTGAATCACTTCACTAATTCCACCAGCAACCTAACTGTGGCTCAGTTACACCTTCCTTAGAAATGGGGCTGCTACTGCTTATCCAAATTGACTCTGGAGGACCTTGCAAGAAAAAAGGGGCCATCAATTTGTGTAAAAAACCTCAAACCCTTTGAAAGATATATTTTACTTTTTCTTTTAAACATATATTCTTAAATAATAGTTCTAGTAGTCTCAATTTTACTAACACACAGTTTCCACATCAGGACCTGGAATTCCATTCCGTTCTACTGTTCAGTATGGGGCATGAGGAAGAGCAAGCCAATTACACAAAATAAAACTATGTCTCGCTCAGGACTCTCTGCTTTCTGTGGACAATGGGTGGACTTCAATGGAATTTGTGTGTAAATTGTTGTGTGTTATGTCTGGGCAATAAGAGTCTGTCACTTTCATCAATTTCTCAAAGGGAATTCCAGAGGGGTGCCTGGGTAGCTCAGATGGTTACGTGTCTGCCTTCCACTCAGGTCATGATACCTGGGTCCTGGGATGGAGCCCTGTGTTCAGCTCCCTGCTCAGTGGGGAGTCTGCCTGTTCCTCTCCCCACCCCCCCGGCTCATGTGCTGAAGCTCGCTCTACCTCTCTCTCAAATAAATAAATAAATAAATAAATAAATTAAAAAAATCTTTTAAAAAGGCAGGGGTTGTCCAGAAAAGTTGAAGCCTAGACTTAGAGAAATGCTTCTGGAAAACTGTAAACAAACTTACAATGTACAAATGTTTTCTGACAGGACTTTTACGTGTAAAAAAGAACTCTTTTCCTACAACACACTGTGGGTCAGAAATAGTAAGATTAACCTGAGCAACACCTCACATCTAGTCAGTAGATGAGACAGAACCAAACTCCACCTGGCTTCTCCCCCTGCACCACACTATCACAAGTCCGCACAGTTTCATTCTTCTTTAGTCATGGTGTTCGTGGTGTCCAGCAGGAGTATAAAGGTTTAAACACCACTAGCCAAACTCTCCGTTGCTCTGATCATTCTCATAGTGTTTAATAGAGTTAAGTGGGAGAGATTAAGGGATAGAGGAAAGAAAATTCTTCCCACTGACATACTCAACAACTTTCAAAAATAAATTCATGCTGCAATGTCAGCTTAAAAGCTTTCTCCTACTGCCTGTGCTTCTACGAAAGATCCTCAAATTGTCAATGTCCAGAGACTTACTACTCAAGGTTACACTTCTGTATCACCATCAAAGAAGCCAAGAAAAGATAAGGAAAGTGTCATCCTTCTCTATTCAGAAAACAGTGGCAGGATCCTGGGGTCTGGGCTCCGGCCCGGAAAGGGTGCTCCCGGGGCCCGCTCCCCGCCAGCTGGGTTCCGAGCCCCTGCCCGGCCCACCTTGTTGTTGTACTCCTCCACGAAGCTGCCCAGCGCCAGGCGAAAGCGCTTGTCGGGCCGCACGCTCCAGTTCATGGCGTAGACGGTCCAAGGCGCTTCATACTTGTAGATCTCCTTCCGCTTGCCGTGCAGGGACATAGTGGCGGCGGCGGGGCCGCACTGCGGGCCCGGACGACAGCAAGCTGCTGCGGGCCGGGCGCGAGTCAGGCGGGTAGCCGGGCCTGAGACTGAGGGGTCCGAAGGGAGGCGGGGCGGGGGCGGGGGCGGGCTGGGACGACCTAGCCCGGAAGCGGGGCCGCGGCGACAGACAACGACTGCCCGGCCCGACCCCCAGTTTCAAACCTGCTTCGGCTCGGACAACAGCCACCTTCCGTTTGAAGCCCCGCCCCGCCCTTTCGAAACGGAAGTCACGCTACCCCCCGTAGCGGCGCCGGCCGTTGGCTGCCTGACATGTCCTTTCGAAAGGTTCCTTCTCCTTATTGGCTAGTGCAACCGTAGCTTCTGAAACCCTTCGCTATTGGCTTAAATGTTTGTCATTCCAATCGCTTGCCCGGCCCAATTTCAGGGGGCAGGTACTTTCTCAGCCTCACAGGTGATTGGCTAACAAAGATGTCAGTCAGAGAGATAACGGCGCAGTGAGGGTGAATGGGGCGTCGGTGGCCTAGAGGCTAGTTAGCCAGCCGCGGCGCGGCAGGCCTCCAAGTTCTAGGCCAAGCCTCTGAGAGTGAACCCTCCTGTGTGACCTGCTCTGACTTCCTCTCTGCAGCTGCCATTCTGAGCGGCTTCTCCCCGCTGTGCAGTAGAAATTTACATGCTGCCTTACCCAAGGGCCAGCGGCCTGGCAGCCTGGCCCTGGCCAAACGGGAATCACCTTCATTTCCTCCTAGGGCCCGCACCCCTGTGTACCGGGGAGCTGCTCTCCCAGTCCCCCCAACGGCAGGCGGAGGACACGCCTTTGCAGATCGACCCACCTTTAGTCAGGCCTTCCCGCGCTTTCCTGGACATTCTAGAAATGCTTGGAATTTCAGGGTTGGTTTTTAGTTAAGTCGGCGACACTACTTGCTTGGCCCTAAATTTTTGTCGGTTCCGGTTCATTCCATCCCTTTCCCCGCAGCGGAGCCCAAGGCAACAGCTAATCAAGCCCTAAACATCTGTGTCCTCAGTTCGAAATGGAGAAGGGTCTGAATCTAGGTACCATCTCTTTATAATTTAAATGGTTTCCTATGCTTTGCTTTCAACACAATTAAATGGAACTGCTAGACGATATCATTAAATATCGTTTTAAGTATCGTGGATTGTTGAACAACTCTGGAAGAATTAAGTGACTGCTGTATATATCAGACCCCTTCGTGTTCCATCTGCTTACTTATTTGAACAAGTTTTCTCTGCTTAAGTTTTTTAAAAAGGAAAGAAAAATAGGTATAAAAGAGTTGCTGAACCTTGTCTCGTTCTAATAAAAAGTGATACTCATCCACACACATGAGCTAATAAGAGGAAAATACCCTCCTTGGGGCGCCTGGGTAGTGCAGTCGTTAAGCGTCTGCCTTTGGCTCAGGGCGTGATCCCGGCGTTCCGGGATCGAGCCCCACATCGGGCTCCTCGGTTGGGAGCCTGCTTCTTCCTTCTCCCTCTCCCCTGCTGTGTACCCTCTCGCGCTGTCTCTCTGTCACATAAATAGATAAAATCTTAAAAAAAAAAAAAAGAGGAAAATACCCCCCTTTATACATGCATTTCCAATAAAATTTTAATTTCTGTAAAAATTTGAAATATATTTGGGGCTCCTGGCTGGCTCAGTTGGTAGAGCAACCATCTCTTGATGTTGGAGTCATTGAGTTCAAGCCCCAGGTTGGGTGTAGAGATTACTTAAATAAATCTTTCTAAAAACTTTAAAAAATTATTTACAAAAATTTGAACTATATCTCTGTTGTTTTGAACAACTCTGTACTATTAAGAGTAATCCTTAAAGCCTTGGTAAGGTTACAAAAATTTAATTTAAAAAATATATGCATATATACACACACACACATATATATATTTGTTGCCAACAGTTATGATCAGATTATCAATAATAGACCCTAATCTGGAAATAAACTGCATGTAGCATAAACTGTGGTGGGAATAGAATGGAATTACGAGAAGAGAAAAAGGAATAATGTTATAGAAGTGCTTATTCTCGTGTTTTTATTTTTTATTTTTTTAAAGATTTTATTTATTTGAGAGAGAGAGAGCATGAGCAGGGGGAGGGGCGGAGGGAGAAGGAGAGGGAGAAACAGATTACCTGCTGCTCAGGGAGCCCAACATGGGGCTGGATCCCAGGACCCTGAGACCCTGACCTGAGCCGAAGGCAGCCACTAACCAACTGAGCCACCCAGGCACCCCTATTCTTGTGATGTGGTATATATATATATATATATATATATATATATATTACATTGTGTATGTAATGTATATATATATATACACACACACACATATATATATACACATACACAATGTAATATTACTCAGCCATCAAAAAGGATGAAATCTTACCATTTACAATGATGTGGATATAACTGGAGTGTATTATGGTAAGCGAAATAAGTCAACCAGAGAAAAACAATTATCAAATGGTTTCACTCACATGTGGAATTTAAGAAAGAAAGCAGATCATAGGGGAAGGAAGGGAAAAATAAAATAAGATGAAATCAGAGAGGGAGACAAACCATAAAAGACTCTTAACTATAGGAAACAAACAGGAATGCTGGAGGGGAGGTGGGTGGGGGGATGGGGTAACTGGATGATGGGCATTAAGGAGGGCATGTGTTCTAATGAGCACTGGGTGTTAAATGCAACAGATGAATAACTGAACTCTACATCTGNTGGGGCTCGATCCCATAACGCCGGGATCACGCCCTGAGCCGAAGGCAGACGCCTAACCGCTGTGCCACCCAGGCGCCCCTGAACTCTACATCTGAAACTACTGATACACTATATGTTAACTAACTGAATTTAAATAAAATAAGTTAAAAAAAGAAAATGAATGATGTTAGGGGTGTTTGGCTGTCTCAGTCGGTAGACATGTGACTCTTGATCTTAGGGTTATGAGTTCAAGGCCCACATTGGGCACGGATCCTACTTTAAAAAAAAATTAATGATGGGGCGCCTGGGTGGCACAGCGGTTAAGCCTCTGCCTTCAGCTCAGGGCGTGGTCCCGGCGTTATGGGATCGAGCCCCATGTCAGGCTCTTCTGCCATGAGCCTGCTTCTTCCTCTCCCACTCCCCCCGCTTGTGTTCCCTCTCTCGCTGGCTGTCTATCTCTATCGAATAAATAAATAAAATCTTTAAAAAAAAATTAATGATGTTGGCTCTCAAATCATTATGGTACTTGGATCTAAGTGGATCGATATAAATGAAGCAATTTATAAAGTATCAATATTCACAATACACTGGAAATTACATGCTTGCAACTATTTAAACTTGTCAATGAAATACGTCATATGCTAACTTAAAAATGTGTATGTGGTAGCAGGGATTCATTTTCAAAATGTACCAAAATGCAGTACCGAGAAAGGACTGAGGACTGGTGGCCAGGTACTTTTTGGACAATAGCCCGTTCCACTGGAGCGATTAACTGTACGTGTTCTCAAGCCAGACCATCTGGATTGAAACCATGTCCTCCTTTTCCCATAACGTTAGGCAAGATTCCTTTTTTTTCTTTTTTAAGATTTTATCTATTTATTTTTGAGAGAGAAAGAAAGCACAAGCAGAGGGAGGGGCGGAGGGAGAGGAAGAAGCAGACTCCCCACTGAGCAAGGAGCCCAACGTAGGGCTCAATCCTAGGACCCCAAGATCATGACCTGAGCGGAAGGCAGATGCTCAACTGACTGAGCTACCCAGGCACCCTGAGATTCCTTTTTTTTTTAATTGAAGTATAATTTACACTTCGAAGTGCACATATTTTCACAATCTGAAATACACTGAATGTCGCCAGCTCCTGGATCAGGAAGTAGAAGGATAGTAGCACCCCGGAGGTCCCCCTCATGCTTGTGTAAATTTCTTAGCCTCTTGCTGCTTCTGATTCCTCATCTCCTAAATGGGGTTAACAATCCCAGCCCCATAGGGTTGTGGGGAGGCTCTGTGAACTGGTATCTGCAGAACTGTCAGCAGGGGCGTGGCACAGGGTGAGCCATGGAAGTGTTGGCTGTTGTCATAACTCTGGATGGTGACCAAGCAAGAGCCTCTCCACTGCCCTTTACCCCAGCCTGGCTAAAAGCCCCATGCTCCTGTGGCTCCTGGGCCCAGGAGAGCACCTTCAGGTCCCCAACATACAAATCCTTGTGGGAGGGACTTGAAGAAGACCACAGCTGTTGGAGTCACAGCACAATCAAGGGCCTGATGGCTCTCAGGTAAGTAACACACCCAGCCCAAATGAAATGTGCAGACTTTATTTGCTGTGAGACGTTCCACTGCCTGGTAGAGTCCCAAAGGTCATCACAGAACCATAAGGGGTGGAGTGGCTGGGGGCTGGAGCTCTGTGCCCTGATATGTCCACTACTGAGAACACTTTCATCCCCAGCTGGTTCAAAGGCTCTTGGCAGGAGGTCTCACCAACCTTGGGTGCTGGGCTGTGAAGCGGTGGATAGTTCTGAGCACAAGGTGGTAGTACCCAGCCGAGAGCAAGGTTCTCACGCAGATCAGAAACTTCTTTCTTCACTGACTCCTCTGTCCTGTAAGCTACCTCTACCCTCCAGCCTCACCCACCCTCCACCAGGCCTACTGTCTAAACAGAGCCCTAGAGGAGTCTGGGAGAGTTCTGAGCCTCTTCACGCATGCCATTGTGGGTCACTTGGACTGGCAGTTTGTAGCTACAGTAGGAGGACGGTTTTCAGAGGCCCATTTGGCAGCTGTCTGCCTCCCCCAAATCCTTCACTCTCATCCACCTTCAATCCTCTCATGGTATCTTTTATCCTGGGGTTCAGTGGCTCTAACTCCCTGCCAGTCCAGGATCTGAGCTATGTCTCCGGAACTCCAGCTGCTTGGGGACAGGGCCGAGGCGTTCAGGAAGGGAGGGAAAGCGGGGACCACAGATGAGTCCCTGTACCTCCAGGGGATGAAGAGGTGAGGCCAAGGGTGACAGGAGCCCCTCAGGGTGCTCCTGTGCTGAGGATACTGTAAGAATTTTGTCTGTTGTCACGGCCAGGGGAGGAGCCCTGGAGGAGGAGTTCCTTCGCGTCAGCCTATACTTGTTCAAGTCACCACAGCTTGGGACCTGGGGGTGTGGGAGGGCAAGAAAGGGGGAGGCCACCAACTTCAGGGATAGGAACTGGCAGGAGCTGTGTCCTGTTGCCCCGCCCCAGCTGTGGGGTCTATGGTTACAATCTGGGCTTTGCCACCACCTGTCCAGGCTGCTTGTCGTGACATAAAGGAGGACAGCAGAAGCCACAGCTGCTCACGGGCCACAGAGGCTCTGGGCTTGATGCCACATGGAGACCAAGTTCAGGGTGGGGCAGACATGCAGCTGCCTCCAGGAAAGCCCTTGGGGATCCCTTTATCTGCTCACCTGTTCAGGGGTCAGACTGCCCTGGGACAGCCTAGTTCCTGGACTCTGAGTGGCTGAGGCTGCAGGAAACAAGGCCAGGTCATCGGAGGTAGGGGCTCCCAGAATGTAGCCAGTGTGACCCTGGGATGGGGGCTGCTGAAGGAGCTGTAGGATGCGGCTGAGGTCTGAGGACAGGCGGGACTCCAACCTGCCAGACAGAACCCCATAGTCCAGGTCAGAGTCAGCATCAGGATAAGGGAGAGCAGTTCAGGTCCTGAGGGCAGCTTTCAATTACTGCTGGATGGAATGGCAGCCTTGGACCTACCTGAAGCTATTTCCCTGCTACAATCCACAGCCCCCGCCAAAATTTCCCTTAGCACATCCCTGACTTCAATAATAACCGTGACCAGGCATTGTGCACACCTTAGCCCTCCTATGGAAGCTTTGGTGTGGGTGTTCTGATTATCCCCATTTCATGAAAGGGCAAATGGAGGCTCAGGATAGTTAAGTAACTTGTCCGCACTCTTGCTGGTCAGTTGCAGAGCCGGGTTAGGAGCCCGGGTCTATACTGCCCCAAGCCCTCACTCTACCACCACAGCCCTGCCATCCACAGGTCACACCCCCTTTCCAAGAGCCCATGGAATTTGTTTCTGCACGAGGTTATGCCCTTCCTCCAAAAAGGCTTCCTTGGCCTGTTTGAGGGGTTTGCTAGGACAAGCCATCCAAGGAACTGGGCTTAGTGACATAGCGAAGGGGAGGCCGGCAGCTAAATGGG
The DNA here is from genome assembly GCF_002007445.2 of Ailuropoda melanoleuca. NCBI lineage: Eukaryota > Metazoa > Chordata > Mammalia > Carnivora > Ursidae > Ailuropoda > Ailuropoda melanoleuca. Next base: position 30,678,884 of record NC_048230.1, on the reverse strand, counting down.
GCTAGCCATTCTAAAACCCACAAGGCACCCAGCGATGTCCCTGAACCACCAAGAGGGGGCACCCGTGCCTAGTCCACTGCTGGGCCTGCTCTCTGCAGCCACCCCCATCCCTGGCCCACAGGACACTCACCTGTTCATCTGGGCCTGGAGCTGCTCTAGCCTGGAGCCTAGCTCCCGAGGCCAGCCGTCTGGGTCTCCCTGAGGGTTAGGGGGGCTGTGCCTTGGCCTTGGAGGCACTTGCTGCAGCAACTCAGGCCAGAGGCCAGATGCATCTGAGATGCTCAGGGAAGGGGCTGCAGCTGCAGGAGGGAAAAGGAAGCCTGAGCTTCGGTCTGGCTGGTTCCACAGGCATGACCTGGAGCAGAGCCCATCCCTTCCCCTACCTGCCATGGGAACACAGGTTGGGAGAAGTGGATCTCTTTACCTGGTTGCCCTGGAGCACAAGGTCCTATCCCCATAGAGGTCTGGCTTCCAGGTCCCAGAAGGCTGTAGCCCTGGGAAGGGGGCTGGGGCCCCAGCTTTGGTGGGGGGGGGCGCTGGCCGGGTGGGGACAGTCCAGCCCTGGCCTCACTGTCCAGGAGCTGCAGCCCAGCCACTGCCCTGGTGCCTTGATGTGAAACCCCAGGGGGATGGCTTGCATCCACCCCTGGGGACAGCCCTCACTCAGGCTCTGAGCACACAGGGGCAAGCAGGAGACAAGGGTGTCCTGAGCCTGGGAGAGGGAGCCCCTCTCCTCTCATCAAGGGGCTGGGGAGGCCTCTCCCAAGGTGAGGCAGATGGGGAAGGACCGAAAGGGGTAGGACGCTGGCCAGGGGCTTCAGGTTGGGGTGGGGCAGACACTGGTGGAGGCTGGCTTTGCTTACCTGACTGGTTGTCGTGGAGGAAGAAGCCTTGGTGATCCGGGCTGCCTGGAGCTGGCTGGGGTGATGACTGGAAACCCCCGCCTGCCTTGTGGGGAACAAGAGCATCAAGTAACAGGTACTAAAGCTGGGACAGGGCCTCTTCTTTCTCCCCTGCATGCCCCCCGCCTCTGGCTCTTGAGACAACTAGGTGAGAAAGTGGTAACAGGAGGCCAGGCTTCCCCTGATGCTCCAGAAAGCTTCCTGCAGGTTCTCTCCAGCGCGGGTGGGCAGGAGATTAAGGGGACTTGGAGATGCGCAGACCCCCACCACCACCAAGAGTCTTGGGAGCAGCAGCCTTGAGTAGCAAGATTTGATGGGGTGCGGGGGAGGGGGACAGAGGAGCTATTCTTGCAGAACTCCCTTTTCTGAATGCCCTGGTACTCCTGTCCTCAGCTTGGGCTACTGGGGAGTTTCCTCTGAGGAGACTGGGTCTGGAATCTGCAATCCATCCAGGATACCCTCTGCAGCACCCTTGGCAGACCACCCTCTTGGCACCATGTAACTTGGGGGTACCAAGGACCTACAGATGCCCCAGGCCACGGAGACCACATCCCTCTTGCCCCAGGGTCCAGCCACTGAGCCCTTGGGCCATCTGATGGCTCGTAGGGGCTAAGGCCACCAAGGCAGTGTCCTTACCAGAGGTCTCCTAGACAGATCAGGTGGGAAGAAGAGAGACCATTGGGGAGGGAGAAGAGCAGAATGGACAGGATGGGGATGGCTGTCCATAGCAAGCAAAGCTGCCTTAGGACCACCATCCGGAAGCTGGGCACGGGGCCTGAGCCAGCAGAGCACCTCCTCCTGAGGCCGGGTGACAGCTCAGTGCCAGGCCTCGGCCACTGTCCCCCTGCCAGGCACGCCTGCCCCCTCCTTCGCACTAGCTGATTCCAGACCCCCTCCCATACGGTCCCTTCTGGGCACTTCCATTCTGTACTGGATGTCCCACTCCTTGGTAACCCTGAGCTCCGCAGAAATTTGGTCTCCCCACACATCCTCGTGACTTCCTGGGTTGTTTATGAAGCTCTTCATTTTCCCTGAGCTGTGATAAGCTGGAGGGGAGAGGCTGCTGTATCACTCGTTCACACCGCTGGGACCTGGCACTGTGAGCCCCTGGATGGCAGACACTGTCCCCCTTCCAGCTTGGTGCCACGGGGTGGACAAAGCCTCCGCCGTGGAGTCACGCGACCTTGAGTCACTCTTTGGCTCTGCCTTTGACTGTATGGCTTACTGTATGGCGGTACGGCTTTGGTCAATGTGTTCATCCACTCTGACCCTCAGTTTCTTCATCTAGAAAGTGGGGGAAATAACGCTCTGTGCAAGGAGAAAATGTGAGCGAAGCCCAGGGCTCAGCATGGAGTTGGCGGTATCATCGTACGTGGCATTAGGTTGGCCACGGTAGCCACAGAAGAAATTACGGTGAAGGACGCAGGATGGGGTTGAAAGGAAGGGAGGTGGTCCGATGGTTTCCCTCAGGCCTGGCAGGCCAAGTGCTCAGCAGCCTCCGTGGCCCGAGGCCACTGCCCGCCCCGGCCCACCCAGCCCAGACTCACGTCCCGCAGGTTGAAGGTGACTTCCAGCTTACTCCAGAAGCTGTCTGCAAACGCAGGGTACAGGTCCAGCACCTCCAGCAGGTCTGCACGCTGGATCTTGTGCAGGTCACAGTAGGTCAGGGCCCGCACATCTGCACTGGACTTGCCTGGCCGGGTGTGAAGGCTAATGGGCTCCCCAAAGATGTCGTTCTTGCCTGCCAGCCAGAGGGGCAGGGGTTTCTCCAGGGCCTGGCTCCACGCTCTCCTTGGAAGAGCCTCCCTGAGGGTCCCTTGATTACTAATCCTCCCCGACCTACCGCCCACTGCAGGGGCGGGGCGGGGTTGGGGGGAGAGCTGCCCCGCTGGGCCTTGTGCTCAGGATCAAGCTCTGGGGACAAGGCCGGATGTGCTGGCTGGGGGTAGGGAGGGGTTGGATGTGAGACCTGCCTTTTCTTTTGTTCTCTGAACTCTGCAGAGAGCACATACCGTCCCAGCATGTGGGTCCCCCCCCAACACCAGTCTCAGGGCCCCTCAGGACCACTCTCTATCAGAATCCCCCTCATTCCAATTTTCCATGTTCTTTGGCACTGCCCCTATCCACTCCTCCACTCCAGGGGGCAGGAAGGGACACTAAAGGCTCTCTGCTCAACCTCTTCCTTGCTCCTCAGCCTGGCGGTGCTGTGAGTGCAGGGAACCCCGGGCGAGGAGACCCCGCTGTCCCCAGGGCAAGCCTGAGGTTTCTATCTCTTTGTGTTCCCACTCCCTACTGTGGGGCCAGGTAACCAGCATGGCCCTGGCAGAGGAAGCCTGGGGAAGTCACTTCCCCTCTCTGGACCCCACTCTTCGCATCTCTAAAATGGGTATAACCATATCTGCCTTGCCTGCCCCACTGGACTGTCCAGAGGAACAGATGTGATGCTTGAGAAACTGCCTCAAACAGCAAGAGGCATCAGACGGGTTGGTGCCAGGCATTGGGGGGGACGGATGTCCCAGGGTGGACATAGGCTGGTGACACTTTGGGCATGTGGAGAGGGTAGGGGCTCTCCTGGTGCCAGGCCCACTGTGTTGGCCACAAGATGTAAACATGACTAAGATGCCCTCCCACCCACAAAGAGCCCCCAAGGCCCCACAAGACAGGCACCTAAGCACCGACTAGTTTACACATCATCTGTAGAGCCTTAGGACAGGGGAGACCAAGAGCTAAGGGGCGGAGGAGGAAGAGGGGGGGCTCAGTCTACCAGGGATGGTGGACGCAGGGAGGAGGGGCTTCAGAAGATGTGAAGTGGGGGCTGGATTATGACAATGAGGGCTGGGCCCCCAGGAGAAAGGCAATCAGAGCAGAAGAAACAGCCATGTGTGCACAGCGTGGGCAGACAGGGAGCCCAGGGCTGGGGCACCAGGGACCATGATTGCCTGACGTCCACTTCCCATAGGAAAGTCCAGCCCCTCAGCCTGGCAATACGACCAGGAGCTCTAATGGTTTACATGGACAATGATGGATGGAAGCCAAGACCTGTTGCCCAAGAGAACAGGATCAAAGGTCAGTCAAGAGGAGGGGACTGAGGTCCAGAGAGGGAAGGGACTCACCAGAGTCACATATGAAATTCATAAGCTCGAAATCTGGGCGACATCATAAAATGATGGTTATCTAGTAGACGAAGGATTATGATCTAATGTACATTTCCACTCAAGAAAAATGAGAGGATTTCAGGTATCTAACTGCAACTTAAATTGGACTAGCTTCTTAATTATTAAATAGAATTATCATCCTTCCCATGTGGATGGCACTTCTAAGGTAGGCTGGAAGTGAGGGAAGGTCTCATAGAGGAGCCCATGGCTTGAACTCAGCCTTGAAGGATGACCGGGGTCTGCCAGGCAAGTGCTCCGAGCAGAGGGGTGACAGAGACTGCAGGTTAGAGAACTCTAAGCAGTTTGGATCGCTGCAGCGTGAAGTAGCAGGGGGGGAGGGTGGCAGGATTTAGGGAGGTCAGACTGGGGAGGACTGTGCATGCTGTGATCAGGGGTTTACATGTGTCCTGTGGGTCATGGGGAACCATGGGAAGATTTTGAGCAGCAGAAGTGTATGGACAGATGTGAATTTCAGGTCACTGGCAGAAGGTGGAAGATGGGGTACGGGGGTAGACCAGATGCAGGGATACAGGAAAGGAGCTCTTGACATGTGCCCAGGGAGAACACGATGTGGGCTGGAGCCGGGCAGGGACAAGGAGACAGGTGTGGGACAGAGAGGTATTAACAAGGGTAACAGACAGGAGTCTGTGGCTGCCTAGATGGTGGGGGTGGGGCAGGAAAGGAGAAGGGTGCTCCCTTGTTGAGTCCCAGATCTCTGGCCCCCAAAATGGACGGTTCACAGCGATGGGAATTCTGAAGGAGCAGCTTTTGAGTAAAGGTGATGATTTCAGACACAGGCATGTTGTTTGGTCTATCTATGGAATATAGGATGGCCCTACCCAGGAAGGAATGGAATATTCCGGTCTAAGGAGAGATTGGGGCCAGGAGAGAGCTCTGGGGGTCCTTGCAGATAGATGAGGCTGAGAGTGTGGGAGCAAGAAGTAGGTCAAGTGAGGGTATGGGGTGAGGAAAAGAAAGCAGAGCCCACACTTGGTGAACACCAGCTGAGGGCAGACCAAAAGGAGAGGACTGAGTAGAGAAACTGGAGGGGGCCTGTCCAGTGGGGTGGGAGGGGAGCCCAGCCACAGAGACAAAAGCAAGGAGAGGCTGACATCCTTATCAGGGTCTTGGGGTGGGCTGAAGTCAGGGAGAAGGCAAGGAAGATGAGAATCATCTCAGAGAGGTGAAGTGACCTGCCCAAGGTCACATGGTTGGTAAGTAGCAGAGGCTGTGCGTGCCCCCAAATCCGTCCCCGTCCCACGCTCATATCCTTCCTCCAAAGTGTCCAGCTGTCCCTGTAGCAGCAGTGAATGAGACTGGGGTCCTCCCTCTACCCAAGACAAACCTTTGCTCTCTCACAGTGAGCTCCCCAAGAGTGGAAGAAGGTGGGAGCTTTCTCAGATTTTGGAGTCAGACACATAGGCCTGGAATCCCTGTCTGGCCACTAGTCAGCAGGACCTCTCTGAGCCCCTACTTCCCTATCAGGAAAATGGAACCTATGGTAGAGGTTTGTTTTAAGGATTCGGTGAGCTGGGTGTAAAAGCTCTCCACCGCGCATGTGCGCACGGTGCCACCGTAATCGTTAGGAATGGAGTAGTCCAGGCAGGACGTCTCTACTTCCACCGCACCCACCCTTACCGGTCTGGCCCTCCCTGCCCGACCCACCTAGGATGGCCACGACCACGTCGTCGCGCAAGATCTCGATGGAGCCACGGGAGATGAAGTAGAGCGTGGAGAGCACGTCGCCGAGGTGCACCAGCGTGTCCCCTGGCGGTGCGTGCGTCGTCTTGAACTTGACGGCCAGCGCGCGCAGGCACCCCTTGCTGGCTCCGCGGAAGGCAGGACAGTGCTGCAGCAGCGCGCGGTGCAGGTGCAGGCAGATGTCGGCCTGCAGGCACTCGGGGAAGCCCTTCAGCACCTGCGAGGGGGGCGGGTGCATCCAGCGGGATGCGGCTGGGCCTGGGGCTGGGGGAAAGGGGACCGGGTGGGGAGGGGTCTGGGGGTGCCCTGTGTCCACGGGACCTCGGCCTCCCCCGGGAGCATTTAGCCAGAGCTGGGATTTGAGCTGGATCGCCTGCCCCACCAGACGTAGGGTGGCGGGGGCTCACCGCGTTCATGTCAATGCCGTTGGTGTAGGACCAGGCATGCTGGAAGTACTCTTCCAGGCGCTGCCGCAGCGGGTTTGGGATCTGGTGGAAGCGGATGAACTCCTTGACACGCAACATCTGAGTGTGGTAGCGCGCAGTGCCCGAGTACAGGCGCTGGATGATGGCTGACACGTTGCCAAAGATGCTGGCGTACATGAGGGCTGGGGTGAGGAAGCAGGGGTGCGGGGAGTGAGCTCCTTTGCAGCCCCACCAGTCCATAGCACCCCAGGGCCCGCTCCAGACCTCCTCCTCCCTAGGAGCCCTCTGATCAGGGGCCCCTGTGCCCAGGGCCAAGTCAGAGTGCCCAGAGCAGCGCCAGGGCACGCAGAGGGACAAAAGCCCCTGGGCTTCCTGCCCTCCTCCCTCTGTGCTGTGTCTCTTGGCATCTTCCTGGCCCCAGAGGCCAGACTCCTGAGAACTAGGGCAATGATTTTTTTAGTACAGATTTGTTTTCCTCCTTCAAGTTGTAAAAAAAAAAAAAAAGAAAGAAAGAAAGAAAGAAAGAAAAAAGGAAAAAAAAGTATAATAAAGGGAAAACTCTTGGTCCCTGTTTTCACCCATTTTTTTTCTTGTTTTTGTTTCTCTGGGCTTTCACATCTCTAAATACTCTGAACATGACAACTTAATCTACGTGTAAAATTCCACACCGACTCTTGTGTTGCTAGACGAGGTGTCTTGGGAAGCAGGCAGCACAGAGCAGGGCCTGGGGCACACGCAGCCATGGGAGCTGGCTCCCTTTGATGAAGTTGGGTCTCTGTGTAATCCCTGCCAAATTAGGACCTTCAGTCTCCTTGGTCTGTACACTGGGCTTGTAATATGGCCCCCATGCGGTAGTGATGAAAACGAAGTGTGCACCTTTGACAAGCACTTACAAAAGTGCTTGGGGGGCCAGCTTCATGGGTGTGTGACCTGTGCTAAGAAGGACCCCCTGCTTGGCTTCTGGCTCTGCTGACCCCATTCTGGAAATCCTTAAGGCTTTTTAAATAAATGGTCCCCACGTGTTCATTTTGTACTGGGCCCTGCAAATAATGTGGCTGGTCCTGGTGCCTGGCACAGAGCAAATGTTGTACGTGTGTTAAATTTTGTGTATATATGCAAAATTTCATTGTGCTGTGTGCTTAGTACTCGCCCACCACTTGCAATGTTACTGTGTTGTGTCTCATTACGAAACTAAAAATCGAACGCCATGGGTAAGTCCTGGTTATGAGGTGGCACTCACAGCCGATGAGCATGACGCAGATAGAGAAGACCTTCTCAGAGTTGGTGTTGGGTGAGACGTTGCCGAAGCCCACGCTGGTAAGGCTGCTGAAGGTGAAGTAGAGGGCCGTGACATACTTGTCCTGCACCGAGGGGCCGGAGGCTGGGTCACTGCCATTGTAACGCTTGCCGAGCTGCGCGCCCAGGCTGTCCAGCCAGCCGATCTTGGGCTCCAGGTAGGGCCGCTCCACGTTGCCGATGGCATACCAGATGCAGGCCAGCCAGTGTGCAATGAGCGCAAAGGTGCACATGAGCAGGAAAAGTACAGCCGCCCCGTACTCCGAGTAGCGGTCCAGCTTCCGCGCCACGCGCACCAGCCGCAGCAGCCTCGCCGTTTTCAGCAGCCCGATCAGGGTTGTGGTCTGGAGGGACAGGGAGCGGGCCATGGGGCCGAGGGTCAGCCCTGGAGGGTCTCACTTAGGACCACATTTGTTCACTTGTGCATATGGTCACACAGTCACTCAACAAACACTTACAGAGACCCTGCTCTGGGCTCTTGGCCAGGGCAGCACAGCGCAGAGCCTTAAGGAGCTCTCAGCCTAAAGCTCAAAACAGTGTTACGGTTGTGAGGACAGAAGTCCAGGGGAGCGCAGAGAAAAGGGAGGTCAGTTCTGCGGTGCAGGGCAGGGGAGGCTTCATAGAGGAGGTGACCCATGGGCTGAATCTTGAGAGATGAGGCTGAGTCTGCAGGCAGACAGGAGGCAGAGGGAAAGGCATTCTAGGCGTGAGGAGCTTAATGAGCCAAGCAAGGCATGGAGGCATGAAAGAGCACAGCCCGCATGGGAAACCAAGTGCAGTGTTGCTGTCTGGAGCACTGCGTGGAAGATGGTGGAGTGGTGAGAAATGAGCCTGGAAGGTGGGTGGGCAGGGGCTGCTGCTGTGGGCCTCAAGGTCCAAAAAGAGCCTGGCTTTTATTTCAAGCCACTGGGAAGCCACTGAAGGTTCCACAGTGTCAGATAAATGATCTGAAACTGGTCCTGGCTTCTGTGGGGAGGGGTGAGGTGCAGGGCTGGGGCAGAGGTGGGTAAGAGGGCCACTCAGTAGTGGTGGAGAGGAGGAAAGAGATTGGCTGGAAGTGGGTGGGCATGGGAGGTGGGGGTATTGGTGGACGCCCCCTGCTGGACAGGCTGTTGAGGGGGTGGCTGGGACACGGAAGGCTGAGCTGATTTGAATGGAAAGCTGGTCCCAAGGAGGTGGGGGCGAAAGGATGTTGTGGGACTAGAAGCTATGAGAAGAGCCTGCAAAAGCCTTCATGTCAGCTGTGGGAAGCGCGTGGAGGGTGGGGGTGACAGGGGGGTTAGGCTGCCTTCCAGAAGCAGCCCGTGGTTTCCCTTTCCAGCTCCAGGGTAAGTGCGCTTTAGAAGCCAGCACAAGGGGCTGCGACTACAGGAGTGCCCGTCCCAGAGAGGGCAGGAGTCTGGAGCACAGGGACGGCATCCAGGCTGGTCCTTCTCCGGGGCCGGGAGGTGACACATGTGTGAGGCCCCCTTTCTACCCTCACCTGCTTTGGCAAAGGTACCCAGTGCCGGGTGTTCTCTGTGCCCAGGACCGTGGGCTGGGAAGCCCCAGGGCTGGGGCGCAGGGGATGGCCGCAGCGGCTGGCCCGAGGGGGGTCTGCTCACCTCATCGGAGCCAGAGCGGAAGATGAGCAGGTCGAAGGGGATGGCGGCCACCATGTCGATGAGGAACCAGCCCTTGAAGTAGTGGATGGCGATGCGGCGCGGGTGGCTGACCACCTCGTCATTGGTGTTGACGTAGGTGGTGCGGAAGTTGATGACAATGTCCACAACGAACATGATGTCTACGATGAGGTCCACCACGGTGAGCGGACTGCAGGTGTAGCCGCAGTCCACGCGCTGAGACTCGTCCTGGTCGCTGAGCAGGAAGGCGGCCGAGTAGGGTGTGAAGACGGCCGTGTAGATGACCAGCAGCAGGATGAGCCAGTCCCACACGGCCTTGAAGGGGCTGTAGTGCAGGAGGGTCCCCCGGTGGATGCGTGGGGCCTGCAGCTTGTACTCCGGGAGCACGTCGGCGCCCAGGGACAGGACCTGGGGGTGGGGGCCGTCGGCAGTCAGTGGGGCGTCCATCGCTAGTGAGATCGGTCTGGGAGGGAGGAAGACTGAGGGGCGAGGCCTGGGGCGGGGGCTGCGGGAAAGGGTGGGTGATGAGGGCTGTGGAGGGCAGGGGGGATGAAGCAAAGATGGCGTAGAGCCCGTGTGAGGCAAATTCATAAGGGGACATGTGTGTTGGGAGGAAGTCAGACCAGACACCAGGGGGCTGGACAAGCTGACTGCCGCTGCCAACCCCAGCCTGAGGCCCGAGAAGGGACCCTCAAGGCCCAGCACAGCCCCGCCCACCCTGCCCTGCAGCCCGCACCTGGGTGACCTTCTCGGTGACATTCTGGGTCCGTTCCACCACCTTGTGTGGTGCAATGATCTCGATCTCTGTGGTGGAGCCCGAGCGGTGCTTCTCCAGGTTGAACTCCACGAAGTTGAGCGTGAACTGTGGGATCTGGCCGATGGTCCTGTACTTGACCCTGCCTGTGCCAGGTCCCTGTGCACCCGGCCTGCCATGAGAGCCCTCTGAAACCAGGCCCAGGATCAGAGCAGCCAGAGCCAGGGGACCAACTGCCCCATCTGGTACCCCCACTCACCCCTCCCACCACCACCTGCACCCCACCTCACCGGAGCCCAGGAAGCTCTGGGACAGCAGGCACTGGGACAGGCTGCGGCGCTCGCTTTTGGCCAGAAGCTGGGCCAGGTCCTCGAAGTTGAGGATGAACATGATAACGGCCCCGTCCTCGTTCTTCACGGGGACCACGTCCACCAGGCAGCGGAAGCTGGAGGCTGCAAACACCATGGGGAGGGGTCACAGAAGGGATCCGCTCCTGCAGTAACACAGCCGGGGAAGCCAGGGAGGGGGCTGGGTTGAGGTCAAGTGAAGGGCAGCCACGGGACTGTTGGGCAGAGGGTTGGTGATGCTACCCAGCAGGTGTCCCACCCACAGGGCAGAGGTGGGGAGAGCAGCTTAGCTGCTCATTAGGAGATAACGTAGCTATCAGGCCCAAGTCCACACTCAGCCCTCCGCCCAGGGCTTAACCTAGAGGTTTGCTTCTGCTGTAATTAAAGATGAGCAGATGGGGTGGATTAAGTGGGGAGGTGAGGTCAGGCATTCTACCCCCATATAACTCTGGCTGGCCTGGGGTTCAGCTCCCATATTCCTATGCAACAAAGATGCCCCACTTCCTCAATGCTGGAAGGGACTCTTGAAGAACACAGTAAGTGCTGTGCACGGAGCCAGTTGGTACTTTAGGCCTCAAGATCCATGGTGGTGCCCAGTGGATCCTCGGGGGGCAGACACAGACTCCCCCCGCCCCATTCTGCAGAGCCTGGGGTTCTGAGAAACTGACTGGCTAGGGCTGGAAGGGGACATGGAGTGGGGCTCCCTGAGCTCTCAGTGTATAACAGCTTGGGGAGAAGGGACAGGTACAGGATGAAGATTCTGGAGTGAAGGCCAGGCTGCCACTCTAGGCCTCGAAGGTGCTCAGGGTCCCAGACAGAGGTGCTGGGACTGGAGAGCAGGCAGGGCAGTGGCCTGGGGTCTGGAGAGGGAGAGAGATGGCAGTGTGGGACAGGCCACCCCTTCTGCCACTCTCACACCCTCTTGGGCAGCTTAGACTTAGCTATTGGCCCTTTGTCCTTCTTTCTTGGCTTCAGGGTCTCCCCCACCCCACACAGGTGGGTGGGACAAATCAAAGCTGAGATTGCCACATACCGCCAGAGCCCAGCCTATGGGCTGAGGGGGTGGGTGGGTGGATGCCCCATGAGCCCCCTCTCCATGGTACCCAGTGGTCCCATGTCCCTCAGCTCTAACTGTTGGTAGGCATCAGGCCCAAAGGGCAGGATGCTAAGAGCAGGGGCCTCAAGTAAATATGCAAATCAGAAGGCAGAGCTGCCCTCTCTGAGGGCAGGTTTGTGTCTGTCTCATGTGTGAGGGCCAGGACTTGTCCGAGGTGTCATGTGTTGGTTGAGTGAATGAAAGAATGTATAAATGTGAGTGGGTGGGAGGCCGGTTGGCAGGAGCATTGCTACTTTGAGGTCCATTAGGATCTCTTTTCCCCCAAACTGCGCCCTCACACCATCAGCACTGGGGTGCAGCTGAGCGGCCCCCATCCTCCCTCCCACCTTCTTCCCCGGGAGCAGGAATCTCCCGGATCAGATTCCCTGACTCCCAGGCACCAGGCAGCCATCTGCCAGCTGCTGCACTGAGCCCCGGGGGAGACATCCATGCCAAGGGGAGGCCACCCACCTGCCTCTGTGGCCGCTCCTGGGCTCACAGGGCTGTAGGCTCAGCCTCCCAGACCACAACCTGGCGCTCTTGTCAGCCCAGGACACAGGGAGGTTTGGACACTGGGACCTAGCCAGGAAGGCTTGTTGGCCAGTGGTCAGAGACATCCCCCCCTCAAGGCCAGACTGCCTCCTCACTCTCTGGCACTACAGAGATCTGGGCTGGGACAGGGCAGGGAGAAGGCCGAGCTGGGCTGAGGGGCAGGGCCTCCAGGCTCTCTATGCTGCTAGGGACTGTCAAGGCCCAATCTTCAAGTGGTGGGACCCGCCCACTGATGTTCTCTTTGGAAAACTGAAGCTGGGAAGAGACCACAGGTCCATCATAGCAGTGAGGGCTGGAGGGGAGCTGTGCCTGCCTTCCCAGGCCTGACCTTCATTCTTGCTGCCGATAAGGTGGGCAGACACAGGAGGTTGTGAGGATTTAGGTGAGTTCGGAGCATTCTTCTTCCACAGCCCTAGGCTGTCCTTGCTTGCAAGTAACAGTGTCTGGGCAACCAGAAGGGGGTGAGTGTGTCACCCCAGGTTGTGCCCAGAAGTGGCGGTGTCCCTGCGCTCTTGCCCCATTGCTGGATGGGGAGCCACAGTCTCTGCCTTTTCTCCCTTCCGGGGGCTCCTTCCAACACCCACCTCATCTCAGCAGATTTGTCTGCCCCCTGGGACACAGCCCTTCTCTCTGCTCTTCTCTGCCTCCTGGATGTGCTCCTTCCTTCAGTTTCCCGTTGTTCCCACCCCCTGCCCCCTGGTCCTTGCCCCTCCTCTGCACGGCCTCCTTGTTGTCCATCACCCCCTCTCTTTATTCCCACACAGTCCAAGGTCGCAGTGAGCTCTCAGGGAGAAGCTGGTGCTATAGAAAGATGCCACTGAGAGGGTAATGGGAGGGTGGCCTCCTGCTTGGTGCTTCCGGCATTCATGGGCGCGTATCTGGAAAACACTGGGGCCTCTGACCCCAGCCCTTACCCTGTCCTCCTCATCCAGAGCCGAGGACTGGAGGAGCCCAAGCTTCCTCTAATGTGGCTTGGAGATGAGGAGACTCTCTGGTTTGGGGTCATTAGAGAGGAGGGCCCAACAAAGGCAGGCAGGGCTAGGCTCCTCTGGCAGGTGCCTAGTGGGGGCAGGCATAGAGGTGGGGGGGGGATCTGAGCGCTCTCTATCCCTCCCTCCAGACTCTCATTAATTCTAGTCTTGTGAGTGTCCTCATTCCTCCTCCTCTGTGAGATTCTTACTTTCCTTAGTAAAGGCAGATGGAGGAAGAGCCAGGTTCTTAGGGGTCTCTGAGCCCCATCTCACGGGGTAATTTTGAATCCAACTTTGTGCAGCTGTATAATGTGGAGATAAATGAACACAGACCTTTCATTTTGACTTGGAGAATCGTCAGTGGATTACCCTTTTAGAGGAAAAGAGGATTATAAATAAACCAGCTAGAGTTCTGGTCAGGACCCTTTTCCACATCCCTGGAATCAAGGGGAGGGGATGAGAGGAAGTATTGACTGGAAGAGGAAGAAATCACCATTAGGATGCCTGTCAGGAGGACTAAAAGATGTATATGAATATGTTAAAAAAAAAAGAATCATGTGGTCAGAGTGGACCAAAAGGTGAACAGAAGTTATCTGAGCACCACATCCTTTTTTAAGGGTAATGCACAGGCCAAGAAGCTCTCTTTTCTGGGTTTCAGGCCATTCTCAGGTAGGTCCAAGTGGTCAAAGGCTTGGGTAACAGGGCAGAGAAGGGCTTAGGGGTGCGTGGCATAGGCTGGGATTTGGGGGCATCAGATATGTGGTAATTTTCCATTTTCACCCAGGGCCAGCCTCCAAGACTAGGTCCCGGAGTCTCTTCTGATGTCTGGAGGACATCAGCAGGGTTCTGAAGATCTGGATCTTGATCTCAGAGGGCCAAAGCCTGGTCTTGATCTCTGCCCCCTGCCCAGGCACATGCAGGGTGCTGAGGAGACCCTAAGGGACCTGATCTCACATCCCTGGAGTCTAAGATCAGCCCATACCCCTCTGGGGCCCAGGTAGAGCTCTGGGGTCAAAGAGCAGGACCTGTTGTCCCTCCCCATTTCCTGCTATCCCATCCTATTCCTGAGGGACCCTTCTCACTCCCCTGACTGTCACCTCTTCCCTGCAATGATATGAGGAGGTGAGGTCACAGCTTTTAAAAATATTCTGACTTCATTAACCCTGTGAGTGCTGTCAAACTAAGCCAGATTCTTCCTAGTCCCCTAACCACCACGCCTATGTCCGTTTGGTTGGGAGCAGCAGGAGACGGGGACAACAAGGACCCACCCATGAAGTACCCTAGAACCCCTTATACACAAACATGCACACACAACCACACTCATGTTCACACTTACATTCATGTTCCACATACACCCCAGGCCCCTAGGGCCCAGGGTTCTTAGTACCCCTCAGTCCCAATCCAAAGGAGCCTGTCCTTTATACTCTGATGGCCCTCGTGCCTGCCTTCTCCAGAAGTCCCGCCTCTGAGCAGAGGCAGTTGGGGTCCTTTCTCCCCTCTTGGCGTTACTCAGAACAAATACCTCAAGGAAAGAATCCAGAGACTGGGGTTCTGGCCCCAAGTTGGACCCCAGCAGTAGGATCTTGGACAAGTCCTTCCTTTGTCTTGGGCCTTGGCTTCTTCATCCATGAAATGAAGGGATTTATCTAAGCCAGTGGTTCCTCAACTTGGCAGAACATCAGAACCGCCAGGGAGATTACTCCAAATGCACCTGCTTCGGTTTCAACTCACACCTCTGAGTCAGCCTCTCTCTAGGGAAGGTGTGTTTTGGAAAACACACCCCAGGTAGTTCTGATGCAGAACCAGGGTAGGGGGCCATTAAGTGATTTCAAAGGGACTTTCAGGATCCTAGTTCCCACTCATCTCTTCCCTTCCTCCCACCCACTGTCTGAGACTCTGAGTTCCTAGGGGGAGAGTCTTAAAGGGCCACAGAGCTGTCCTCAGCTCCTGCCCCATGCTTCTGTTCTGCTTGTAATAAACGTGGGCTGGCAGTAACATCCCAAGCCGGATGAGCCTCTGGGTAAGGGCAAACTCCAGACTCCATCTCCCCAAGGATCTGGGGCTGGGTGAGCCAGGCCCACTCCTGTTTCCCAGCCAGCAGCCCCCAAGCCTTGCCTGCCCACAGAGGCAATGAGAGGGTGACTCCTCCCCTAATCCCCAGAGCAGACAGAGATGAGGAAAGGTTAATTTTCGTTCCAGCTGCCTGACAGCTGGGGCTGACAGTGACGGAGTGAGCAGCCAGGAGACTGGGGACATGGGGGAGGGATGGTGGAGCGGGAGGCCCTGCCTGGAGTAAGGATCAGTCGGTGAGTCAGCCTGGTCCCCAGCTTCGGAAAAGGACCTCAGAAGGCATTGAATCCAATGCCCTTTGCTCCCCCCCACCCTGCCCCGTGCAGATGAGGAAACTGAGGAGCAGAGAGGAGCAGGATTTGTCGGGGCCTCTGGTCCCTGGGTCAGTGCCCTCCCAATGGCCACCCTGGCTGGACAAGAGAGGGGCCGAGTCAGCCCTGCAGAACCTGTGGCCCGAGGGAGCCTCACCATCCTTGCGGTAGTAGAGGATGTCCACCTTGCACTCCTCGGTCCCCAGCAGGGCCTGCGCTAGGCGGGACATGGCACTGCGAGGGGTGTTGGGGCCTGTGAGGAAGTCGCAGGTGCAGGGTCGCTGCATCACCTCCACTCGGGAGTAGCCGAAGAGTTCACAGAAGCCGTCATTGCAGTAAATGATGGCACAATTCTCCATCTGCGCATTGGCTATCAGGAACTTCCGACCTGGGGTGGGATGTGGGAAGCCCATGGCAACCAAGACTGGGCAACAGGGGGTGGAAGGGTCATAGGGATTCTTGGCAGCAGTGAGGGGGTGTCTAGATGGGGGAGCAGAGCAGTAACCAGAATGAGGGAGCAAAGTCAGGTCTGGCGGGGGTGGGAAGACCTAGGAGGCCAGAGTCATGGGGGATGGTCATGCGACTCTTGAAAGTAATGAGGGTGATGGTCAGGATGGGGGATCAGAACAGTGACCAGATAAGTGGGGGAGGGGGAGTCAGGCATGAAGGTCGTGGGAAGACCAGGGAAGTAATGGGGTCAGTGAAGTGGGAAAGAGGCCGAAAGCTTTCTGGAGTCAGTGCAGGGAGTCAGGAAGAGGGAGCAGGGATGTGAACAGATGGGGCCCAGGGTTGGGGGAGCTCCTAGAAAAACTAGAGTGGCTAGGGTCAGGAGGTGAAAAGGAGGGATCAAGGAAACCTCTGGAGGAAGCGGTGGGGGGGGGCGGTGTCAGGAGGAGGAAGCAGGACAGTGATAGAAGGGAAGGTCAGCGATTGAGGTACCAAGAAATCAACTGGGGGGGGGGGGGCTGCACTCTGCCTCTCTGGCTCCAGAGGAGAGTGTGGCATTGGAGGTAAGTGGGTCTCGCTGGAACAGAAGGTGTGCGGGGACATTAAAGCGAAGGATTTTGTCTTCAGCATCAGTACCCCCCACCCTGCCCCATTCGAAGTAAGGAAAGGGGTTCCGCCACTCCTGCCACCCAACCAGGAGTTCAGATCGGCCCCCACCTCAACGCATACACTCACTCTGGCCCTCGAACTTGCGGATGATGGTGTCCAGGTACGTGTTTTGGGGCGCGACGTGGCCCCTACGGACAGGCATCTTTCGGCGGCAGCCTCCGCCCGGAGCCACGAGTGCCCCGGCTCCCTGCGTCTCTGCCTGTCCTCCGGCTCAGCGGCGTCCGGCTCCGGGTGGGCGTCGCCCCCGGAGAGGGCCGCGGGGCTCCCTGCCCCGCCTGCCAGCCCGCGCCTACCCACTGCTGCCCGGCTCGGCCCTTGGCAGGCCGGCCGAGGCCGCGCCTCACTCCCCCAGCGCCAGCCAAGGAGCTGTCCGTGCCGCGGTGCTGAAAGAAGCCGCGCGGCAGCGGGGCGAGGTTCGCCGGGCGGGGGCAACTTCTCCAGGACCCGACGGGGCAGGGGTGGGGCCCTGACTCCTAGGGGGAGGAGCTGGGCAGAAGTGCCGCACCAGGAATAGGTCAGGGCTGTCTCAGGAGCTTCTTTCTTTCTGCTCCTGTCCCACTGCCA
The DNA here is from genome assembly GCF_002007445.2 of Ailuropoda melanoleuca. Classification (NCBI taxonomy): domain Eukaryota; kingdom Metazoa; phylum Chordata; class Mammalia; order Carnivora; family Ursidae; genus Ailuropoda; species Ailuropoda melanoleuca. The sequence continues at coordinate 30,662,002 of NC_048230.1, read as the reverse complement.
GTGGCCTCAGCCCCTCTCGGACCCTCTCCCGCTACGGAAGGGCAGTCCGTACTTTGCCGGGCCGTGTCTTTTAGGTGGAGGGCGGGGAGAGGGGGAGCAGGAGTTGTTAGAGCCCTCAGGTGGTCTTTTGCTGTTTCTTTCACGGTTAAACCCCCTTAACTAACGTCCTTGCCACGTGCCTTCCAGCTGAATCCCAGTGCCCATGCAGAGATCCTAAGTGGCAAGCTCAACAGGGCCCTGGCCCTGGGAACATGGTGTAGGAGTACATGTGAAGGTGTACAAAAAACATACAATAAGGTATCTTCTTCAGGGGCCTGAGAGCTCTTAGCATACAGGCACTGCTTGGGGGAGGGGGGGAGACGTAAAGCCACCTATTAGCAAGTGACCACTGATAAAAAGTGTCTGAGTACTGACTGAAAATGAATACACTAGAAGAGCAGATGGGGATGGGATGAGGTTTATTGAAAGAGGCTTCTTGGAGAGGAGGGAGAGAAGGGGATCACTGTTCACTGAGCATCTTGGTGGTCTTGGAGCTTTGCAGAGGGTTCAATGGACAGTTTTGAGTCAGGCCTTGGAAGGCAACCATTCAAATGGGGCATACACCTTAGGCAAAGGCCCATGGTGGAGTCAGATAAGGGGCTGAGTTGGGGCATGGGAGAAGTGAAGTTTGAACAAAAGGGGGATTGATACACACCCTCAGATGCCATTTTGAACATCTAGATAATTGATGGACAACCAAGTTCTTAAGCAGTTAGACACGGAGGAAATATTCCAGTGAGAGAAACTTTACAATGGTGGGTGGGGGAGAGAGGATGGACAAGGAGGCTCAGTGAGGTTTTTGCTGGAGTCCAGATGAGAGGCTTGGAGTCCTGGGCTGGGTGTGCCTTTGCCTCGCAGAGCCACAATGCCTGATGGGGGCGTGGTTGGCCACTGTGGCTAGGGAATGGGAGGGCTGCAAGTGTGGCCTCCTAGGGAGGCAGAGTTGTCCTGGCTGCCCCTTATTTGGGGGTGCAGGCTGGCTGTGGAGGAAAGGTGGGCTGTTTCTCGTGGGCTCAGAGCAGGATGCTGAGCTCTGAGGAGGGACTTGGGCAGCGGGATACTCATTCATTCACTTTCTCATTCAAACATTTTCCAAGTCTCCACCATGTGCTATGGCCTGTGCTGGCTAAAGATATTATGCAGGGGCACACTCCTGATGGGTGTCCTGCCCTTACAAAGCTAACAGCTAGTAATGGGGACACATAAGGACATTACAGCACCACAAAGTAAGAGCACTGACAGAGACATCAAACAAGAGTGCTGTGGAGCCTGCAGTTGGAGCAGGAGTTTCTTGGGCTCAGCCAGAGTTCAAGAAGACTTCTTGAAACCTGGGGCAGAGGTAGGGTCCATGGAGATCTCAGCCCAGGCCCTCCTGTGCCCTGAACACTTGACTTTTAGGTTCAGATCCTTAATCTAGACAGAGCCAGTCCCATCTTTTGACTACCCTCCCGCCAACTCAACTGTCGCCCAACTGCCCCATCTCTGTGGTTACTGGTTATGATGCTACTTGCCTCAAGACTCCCCTAATCTCTGACAGGCACTGATTTTTAGCCTTGGGGCCTCAGTCCAAACTCAGTAAGCCTACATAAATTGGCTGTGGCATGCCCGTGGTGGGCAGACCTGGGCTGGAAAGAAAGGACTAGAAGGGGAAGGAGCAGAAGCCTTCTCTGTCTCTTCTCAAGCTTGTCCCTAGAGTACTTATTTCCCAAATGCCCTCCTACAGCTCTCTCCATCCCATTTCCCCTCCCCCACTGAGCCTGGAAAGGTGCTGTTTGCCCTCTGCTCCATCCCCAGGGCAACGGGCCAGGCAGCAGGTGTGTGTGTGTTGAACAAGGCCATCTCCGGAGTGGAGTGGCTGGAGATGAGCTTTGTTTAAATATTAAAGAAGTCAATCATTAATCACGCCTGGCTTGGTGCCCAGCTATCCACTGTCTCCACTTGGGAGGGCCTGGACTGGGGCAGGGAGGGCCATAGGGTAGTTAGTGAGGATACTTGCTTCTCACGCAGCTGACAAACAGCTTTTGGGGCTGGATTATGTAGCCCCACACAGGGTAGGCCAGAGGATCAGCAGAAAGATGTGCTGGATAGCAGACAGAGCACAGTGCTCATGAACTGGGCACCAGTGATTTGTACAGAATGTCCAGTTCTACTTGAATACATTTTATAAGGGGATTGAAGCAGTGTCCTGTTTCTAGCCAGAGAGGACACTCCTTGGGCACTGCAGTCCTGGCCCAGCCCCACAGTTGGGCTCCTGAAGAAAACAAGGTTGTGTGAAGAACAGTTTGGGGGCAGGAATTGGGGTTGGGGCTGAATTAGAGGGACACAGTCACTGGGTCACTAAAACCATGGCTCCTGAACCCTCCCTAGGGGAGGGAGGTTGATCTGGAACCCAGGGCATGCATGGAATCACACACAGTCAGTAGCCTGTACACATACGTGAGTTCCAAACACACAGTCATAAACCCCCACGTACCCAGATGGACCACAGCTGCACCCAATTGCATCTGGACACTGTACATGCAAGCTTCCCCCTCCCCAGCCCCCAGTCCTCTCTGCCTTGGCCACCCTCCTCTTGCCCTCCAGCCTCACCGGTTGTACTGGTGTCTAGTCCCAGCTCCACCATTCAGCTCTCATCCATGGAGGCTTCCTGTAGTGCTGCGTGAAAACCCGAATGGTCAGGCTGATTGAGTACAGCGTCAAGATGAGGCAGAGGCCCAGAAGGATCCAGTGTCTTTTGGCAACTAGGCGGGTCTCCATGGCTATGCCCAGGAAGTAGGCCTTGGGCTGTGTCTCGGGGGCACTGGAATCCCGTGAACCGGTGTCCTGCGCATTGGTGTCCTGGGACAGTGACCTTTTTTCCAGAGAGTACAACCTGCGGGCCAGCAGTAGGGCCACCAGGAACATGACCAAGCTGATGGCCAGCAACACCCACTGCCCAAATTTGGTCTGGTCAGGCCCCAGCTCCAGACTCATAAATGTCACCTTGTCTGTGTCTTTTTCTGTGGAAGACATGGGAGTCTTGTAGAGCAGGCAGGAGGAGGGAGGGAGCCCTGGGGTGCCCCATGGAAATCAGAGTACCCGACTGCCCCTGGCCTCCTCCCTCAGCCTCAGGCACCTACCTTCTAAGCCATAGGTGAGGGCATTGCCCTGGAAGGAGGGTGAGAAAGAGAAGTGGAAGAGAGAGAAGGAGGAGATGGGCATATATAGGGCTACATCCCCATGGTGCCCAGTGGTGGCTCCGTGCAAGGGTCAAGAGGAAAGAAGCCCACCCTATGCTCAGATGCCAACCTGGCCCTCTAGCTGAACAGCATGCAAGGAAGCAACTGAGTCAGTGGCTGGGCCATGGGGTGTGGTCTTGGCCAAGGCTGCATCAGGTGCAGACAGGGTCACGTAGCAACAGGGGTGTTGCTTGTTCAAGCCAGGTCATAGATAGGGTAGGGGTTAAGGCTGGGTTGTGGTAGGGACTGGCCCAGGGCAGGCTAGGGTAGGGCTTGGGGCTGTACCAGAGCTGGCACCAGGGTCAGATGATCAAACCTGCAAAGGTGCAGCTGAAGTCTGGCCAGCCCAGGATCTCCCCCTGCTGCACATTCTCGGTGACCAGCCAGTTCAGCAGGGGCTTGAAGTAGGTCATGAGGGCCTTTGTAGACACTTTGGTCTGCCCGGTTATCTTCTGCAGGACTTCTGGCCAGGGCTTGCTTGAGCCCAGCTTTAGGATATCTCTGGGAGAGTGGACACAGCTGTGAGGCTGGTGCTGCTGGGACTCTCAGTGTGCCCCTCCCTGGCCCTATGGTTTTGCTAGCCAGACTCTTCCCATAGAGCTCAGAGCCGTGGATAAAATCACAAGCTCTGAAATAAGACCCACCTGGATTTGAATCCTGTGGGGCTTCGGGCAAGTGACTTAACCTCTCTGAGTCTCAGTGTCCATATTCATAAAATGGAGGTAACAGTACTATCTCCTAGGGTTGGCATGATGATTAAATAGACACAATGCTGGGATCATAGTAGGCAGGTGATGAATGTTACAATAATAATAATAAAATAATAATAATAATGCTTATTATTATTACTGCCACTGTGATGATCATTATTCTCCTGGACTCAGATAGGCATAAAATCTTGAGACGCTGTTTCCCATGAGGTTCTCTCTGTCAGCAGGGGAGGGGCTGCTCCTTTCTGGTCTCACAGGGAGTGTTTGGGAGGATTAGGGAGTTGGTGAGCGTGGGATGAGCTCTGTGTATTGCCTGCAGTGCTGCACTAATGTCAGCTGTCACCAAGCACACCCGGTGTTTGGTGGCAGGGGGACCAGCCTGAGGCTTGGAGGGGGCACAGAGTGTGCTGAAGCCAGGGCTCCGGGCTGCTCCCCACCAGGGCCCCCTGCGGAGGCAGTGGGGGACATACGTCGATCCTTCTTAAACTGTGTCCTCATCTCACCAGGAGAGAGATGGGCTCTAGAGGCCCACAAATCAGGACTGTAGAGTGTAGACTAGCAGGACCCAGGTTCAAGACTCAGCAGTGCTACTTAGGGGCTGTATAACCTCAGGCAATCAACTAAACTCTTAGCCTCAGTTTCTCCATCAGGAAAATGGGCCCCCTTAATACCCACTTTTCATTGTGGTGCAGATTAAGCCACATAATGGTGGTGAAAGAGGGCTTGGTAGCATGCACACGCTTGTATGCATCGCTTCATAAACAACAGAGACAGAATGAGGGGGAAGCTAAAGGTTAGTGGATCCTTGACAGAAACCACTAGGGAAAAATGTAGTTAAGATCGAGAGAAGTGTGGGAGAAAAGTCATCATGATTAAAAGAAAAACAAAACAAAACCCCACAATTAACTTTAGGTAAGAGGATTTTATCAGATGCGGGGCCCTGGGATAAAGGAAGGACCTGACGAGAGAGAAGTTTTGACCACTAAAAGTCTACCCATTTAGAAACAGTCCTTCAGCCTCAGAGGGACAAGAGGTTTGACCAAAACCCAGCTCATAGCCAATGTGGCCAGCACGTGAGACTTGCAAGGGTCGTAACTGGAACCCTCAACTCCAAGGTGGCTGCAATGGGCCCCATGGACAAGGTCAGGCCTACCACGGCTGGGTGGATGAGCCAAGGGCTTTGGGAACTTGGACCAAATCCACTTCAACTCTCCATTCCCAGCAGAACCAACCCAGAGCCATCACATATAGGAAGATGAGTCAAATTCTAAGATATATTAGGTAAAAGAGCAGCCAAGAATCTTGCCCTCCCCTTTCTCCTCTGCACTCACCTCCCACACACAGCCTCTATTCCACTCTGCTCTGTCTCATTTCTCCAAAGCTCAGGACATCCCCCTTTCTCAGAGCCCTCTCCTTTGCCCTCTGCCCAGAAGATAGCATTCAAAGTCGTAAACCTGGAACTTGGGGGTCTTCCCTGGCATCCAGGGGTCTGGAAGGCAACATGTGAGGATGGGTGAGCAATGACCAGTGTTGACTGGCAGGTGCTTTGGTGCCAAGTCAGATCCTGGGAGCCTTGTGTGCCCTGGGGGGTGGTGATAGGAGAGGGGGTGGTGAGAATGACCGAGGTCAAATGTCTCACCAATCAAGTGGTGAAGGCTCAGAGTTAAAAGCGAGTTGATGTGTAGAAAACAGATGTCTGCTATTTCTTGCACTTCTGCTTTTGGGGACAGAGATCCCTTCCTGGTCCCCTGGCATGACCTCCTCTCCCTCTCTGCATGTTCACCAAAGCCCTTTCCTACTGCACCAGCTCCTTTCTTGAATCATGGTTATTGATTTATCCTGTGGCCCATTGCCCCCTGCTGGACGCAGGGCAGGCTGATTGACACATACACAAGTAAATGTTTGCTGAATGAATAAATGATGGGGGGGCCAGAGACATGAATGCAGAGAGCAGAGAGGCCCCTCATGTTCCACACATTCAGAAAAACTCAAACATGGGCAGTGGGTTATCAGAAGCCCCTATAGTGTGAAAAGATGGAAGCAAACAGACAAGGTTGATAATCGGCATGCAGGGTGCCGCCCTCCCTGGGAGTAAAGCCAGGGGATCAGTCTTGCAACTCCATCTGGCCTAGTGGTTGCTGACAAACTCTGTGGTGGAGTCACAAATACGCTCATTAAATTCGCAAAGGATACCAAATTATGTGGCTATGTTAATCCCCTGGGAGACAGGAATAAAACTCAAGATGACCTTGACCAATCAGGGATACGGACCTCCTGAAAGGGGTTGAAAACTGGTGGGGAAAAGACCGTGTCCGTGGGTGGGCTCTGCATCTCAGGGCTGGAAGCACTGATTTTGGAGCCAGCCCACCTAGGTCTGACCTCACCAGACCTGTATCCCTTGGTTGGTGGAAGCAACAGCGTGAATGAGGTGTTCTAGAGTCAGTTCAGGACTCAAAGGCTGATTTTGCCACTTGCTAGAGGAGTGATGGGCATTCATATTATCTCTCTTAGCTTTAGTTTCATTATTTATGAAATGTGGCTAATCGTATCCACTTTGCAAGTTATGAGCTGCTCACGTGAGACCTTATAAGAGCTCTCCTTAGAGAGCCCAGCCTCTACTAGCAAGTGCTCCCCGCCGTCAGGTCAGCCTCCCACCCCTCCAGGTTTGCTTCAGGACCAAAACCACCTCTGCAGAGGCAGGAATGGAAAGGATGGCTGGGGACCGAGTGCAGGAAGAAAGATTGGGGGTAGGGAGTCAAAGTGGACCACACGCTGGCCAGAGCATCCCAAAGGTTGGTGTGAAAGCAACCTGGATCGGCCTGGGAGCTGCATCCGGGCACCTCTAAGAAGAGGTGGGAAGAGCCGTGTGCGCCCCAGGGTGTGGCAAGTGCTGCCGAGGATAGGCGAGCACCTTGGGAGGAAAGGATGAAGGGATTCGGGTGGAAGTCTGGGGCTGAGGCTGGACTCCAGCCATGGCTTCCCATCTGGGACAGTCTGATTTGTTGGCACGTGTGCGTGTGTATGCGCGCGTGCGTGCGGGGGCACATGGGCGCAGGTGAGTGAGGGAGTGTGTAGAAGTGAGTGTGTGCAAGTTTGTGTGTGAGTGAGTGTGAGAGTGTGTGGGTGTGAGAATGACTGTGTGAGTGTGTGTGTGTGTGTGTGTGTGTGTGTGTGTGAGCAGGAGAGGCTAGGTAGTCTCTGACCGTGAGGGACTACACACGGGGAAATGGGTTTCGATTATTGTAGGAGAGACTGTAGTCAGACACGAGGAAGAACTTCCACTAACCTCTAAGGTCAATGAGGCCTGCTCAGGGTGCCTGGGGTGGCCTGGTGAGGAAAGGGAGCCAGGGGCAGGCATCCGGCAAGGGGCAGAGGCACTGAGAACAAATGAGGGAGGGGAGCACTCACTCCCGGAGCTTCCCAGCCATCTTGGAGTTATAGATGTCCTACCGGTGCAGTGGGCCCATGTGACCCAAGGCCTTGCATAAAGCTTCGTGGAGCTGGAACTGGAGCACGAGGCTGATGAAGTACCTGGGTAGAGGAACGGAGCGCAGGCTGGGGAACTGGTGTCAGGGCTGGGAAGCCCGGAGCCATTTGGAGCCTGGCAGCTCAGACGGGCAGGGGCCCGAGGGCTCCGCTAGGGCCTGGCCTTGCTGGACGGAGGCTCCTTCGGCAAGGTCCCACCTCAGCCTGGGGCTCTCCTTCTTAACCTTCTGAACCAACCCTTGCCTCCTTTCCTGCCCTCCGCTTGGGGACAGCTAGAGGCTTTAGAATATTCCCAACAGCTCTGCCCTCCCCACAGAACCTGATCTAAAAGCCCAAATTATCCCCGGGTGGGCCCCTCTGGAGGCTGTGCAGCCCAGCGGAGGAGATGGGTGGGTAGGTGGGGGGAACATTTGGCTCTAGGGCCTTCCTGGGAATCCTCAGCCTGGTTCCCATGCCCCCAGCCCCCAGCTCCCAGAGCTGCTTCTCCTGGCAGGGCCCAGACCGTTACCGTATGTAGGGCACGCTGGCAGAAATGTGGAACTTGGCACCGGGATCGAAGTCATCCTTTGTCCGAGGGATGGGGGGGCACATGCCCTGGTATTTCAACCTGCCCGGGAGAACAGGGGGCTGGTACCACCCAGCTGCGTTCTCAGAGCCTTTTCCCGGGGAAGCATTTGCACAGCTACCAAAAGCAGACTTGGCAGGCGTAGGACACTTAATGCATTTTTATAGACTAAATACATGAGTTGAAAACACATGGGATTGGGAATCCAAATCAAATAGTAACAGTAGTTAACACTGACTTCCTCTGTGGAAGAACCGTGCTAAGCTCTTCACACAGACTCCCTCAACACTGTCATGGTGCTGGAGACTTGGGAGGGAATGGGCTGAGCAAAGTCTTGCTTATAATCCTAATGATGAAGATGGTTATTAGAGACCAATCAACAAGGTTGTTTCATCTGGCAAGAAGTGCCAAGAAGAAAACAGAAGAGCATCTCTGTGGCATAATGCTGTTACTGTTCCCAGTTTACAGATGAGGAGACCAAAGTTTAGAGGTCAGGGAACTGGTGGGAGGTCACGGAACTAGTCACTGGCAGATCCCATTAGCTTTCAGATCCCATTAACCCTCTGCACTGTGTCATGGTGGGAAAGTTACTAATTGTCCCTGAGTCTTGTTGCAAAATGTTTTCTGGAAGATGAGGATAAAATGATCCATCTTTGGGATGAGACAAAGACTATGAAAAGCTTGATTGTTGGCTCACAGGTCGCCTCTGAGCCATCCTCTGGGGTCGGCAGACAGTCAGGTGGTGGCTCTCCCAGTCGACAGAGCCTTCCTTGCTCAGATCCAGGAACTTGCCACCTCTCTCCCTTAGCCCCCGGTTTCCACCATGGCAGTGGTGGGTGCAGCTGACCCAGGGAAGGAAAGGGCCCCTGAAGGTACCGGTGCACCAGATGGGGTAGGGGCTGCCCTTGGAGGAGTACAAGGTCAAGACTCTGCCAACCAGTGAGGCCAGGGCCTGAATTTGGGGTGGGGGTAGGAGGGTGAGTGGATGAAGAGAGGAGCACCCAGCTTTGCCACCCTGGGTTGCTGGTCACACATTCTTCTCCTGTGAATGACCATGGGATGTTACACAGGTTCAAAGAAATGTAAGGGCCTCGTGCAGAGCTGGCAGCCCCTCCACGGTCACCCCAAACCATGCTGTGGCTAGCAGGCTCGAGGCCTGGAGGATATGGGGCGCCCTGGCCTTGGGCATTCACTACCCCATCAGACAGCCAGTGGTCCGTGAGGGGATGCGCCACGGACGCCCCTCAGGCAAAAGTGGTGCTGCGTGACTGCTGGCGGGAAGCAGCAGTTCTGACCTTGGGCGTGCGTAAGGATGCTAACCCAGAGGCAGCTGTGCGCGTGTGTTGGGGAAGCAGGAAAAGGGGCCGTGGGCTAGCTTCTCTCCCACGTGGCCTCTTTCCACGGAAGGGAAAGAGCTCAGACCACCACTCTTCTGCTAGCCCCACTGGTGGGAACAGGAAAGGAGAGGAGGAGCAGGTGGGCCTGCCTGGTGGTCAATGTTTTGTTCTTGGAGGAGCCCAGGGGCACCCTTGTGTGAGCTTCCCAGCTACCTAGGAGCAGGCAGGGCCACTGCCATGGTCCCTAGAGAGGTTAAGAGGCCTGCTCAGTGCTTGTGCCAGATTCAGCAAGAGGCTGATCCACTTTAGTAAGGTTGCTGTCATCTGGCGATAGCAAACAGCCAGCACTATCTCAGGGTCCCCCCACGGCCCCCAGGTCACCAGCACGGCACACCTAACTCTGCCCTCCGAGGAGAGGCAGCAGCATCCTAGGGCAACGGGCAGTGCCCTTAAGGCTGACCCGAAACCCGGCCCACCAGGTGTGAGAGAGGGCAGAGAGCCCAGGTCAGCCAGCCTCTCCCCACCTGAGGTTCCACCACTCCTGGTTGTAGACGTCCTTCTGGATGGTGCCATCGAAGACCTTCCAGCGAAACAGGTCCATAAGGTAGGCGAAGGGGATGAAGGCGATCTTCTCCAGGGCAATGCCCATCAGGAAATTGACCTCCTCCTCTGGGGAAGGGGGAGCAGTCAGGAGGTGGCTCCTGGCTCTCCCTCCCTTCAGCTTTGCCCAGAGAGCCCCAGCTGCAGCCTTAGGCTCCGCTGCCCTGCTACGGTCCTCTTGGTCCCCATCACCTGAGTCCTGGTGCTGGTGGCTGAGCAGGCCTCTGTTGAGCAGGTGCTTGTGGGAGGAGGCCGAGAGGGTGATCATCGACCCTACGGCCTCTTCGAATGCTGGGTTGGCGCCGGCGCGGAAGATCACAGAGAGGTTCTTGTACTGCAAGAAGTACTGGATATGGCCCATCCGGTGGAAGATGGAGAGCAGGTCTTCTATGGTCACCTCGGTGCACTTCTTTATCCTAGGGTTAAAGGGCAGGGGTCAAGGAGCATGGGGAGGCCCTGGGAGAAGGGGAGATCTCTGCATTCAGACTCCATGGTGGGATTGGGGCGGTTGGGCTGGAGACCACCAGGGCTTTGGGTACTGTCCCTTCTCACTCCAGGTCCCCCTCGCCCACATTGCCAGCTCACATCCCTCTCTGCTGCCTGGCTACAGCCCTGCCCACATACCTCCTTACGCACCTCTTAAGACCTCCTAAGACAGGCAGACAGAGGGGGAGCGGACCGAGGCGAAGAAGAGCGAGAGAGGGGCGGGAGGGTGGTGCTGGCGCAGGGTGAGACCTGAAGTCCTTGCCGTTGTAAAAGTCCCAGGCAGAGGCGTGGCACTCCACCTCCCGCCCGTCAGCTGGCCTTTCCATCATGGACTTTTTCCAGAAGTTGGGAGGGGTGGAAAGCAGCCCCAGGGAAGTGAAGAACATATCTGCCTCTTCGAACATTTTGGAGGGCTTCCAGTGCTGTGGGGAAGAGGGGGTGCATGGGGCCCTGCCCAGGGGGCCATGTAGGGGGGTGCAGGGCTGGCAGGGGCGGACGGAGGCTGAGTACTAACCTGGCTTTTCATGATCTTCGTGATATCTTCAGGGGGCTTCTTCGGGAAGGGCAGGACCAGGTCTAAGATGTTGACCCAGGACTGAGCCCACATGTTCCCTGGAAGGGGCGTGCAGGGGCTCAGAGGAGGCCAGAGAGCGTCCCTCCCTTTACTGGGTGCCAGCTTGGAGGCCTGCTCTGCCCACCCCACTCTGCTACCAGCTAGGGCTTTACCCAGCAGGTGGGCAGGGATGGGCTCCCTCGGGTCGATAAGCTCCGGCCGTAGTGGTGGTGCAGGGCGCAGCGCGGCGCACGTAGGCGTGCAGTTTCAAGTAGAGCGGCTGCAGCTCCTGGAACAGCTGCTCCAGATCCTGTTCTAGCGTGTCAGGCTCATACTTGGACCGCCACAAGGCCCCCATGTCTTTGTAACCTAGGACAGGAGAGGGGGCTCAGAAGAACTCACTACCCACCCTCCCTTCAGCCCTGGCCTGGCAGGCAGGAGACCCAGGCACTTTCTGGGGAAGCCACTTGACCTCCCTGTTCCTCAGGGTCTTCATCTGCCAAATGGGAAATGTGCCTCCCAAGGTCACTGTTCAGATTGGATGAGATCAGGGGTGGAAAAGCACTTGGCAAAGTACACACTCCGTGCTCCTCACCGTGCCTGGTTGGATAGGACCTGGATGAGGCCCTGGTCCTCACACCCACCTCGAGCCCCACCCATCCAAGCCCTAAGACCACCTGGGCTCCTTTCAGATCCTCCCAAACATTGGCTCCTCCCATCACGTGGCCTGGGAGGCTCTTTCACTCCCTGCTTGCCTTCTTTCAGGCCTTGGGGCAGATCTCGAGGCCTCCCCTTCCCCTTCTCTCGGCACTTGTCCAGAGATGTGTGTTTGCACGAATCTTGTCTGTCCCCCAGACCCTAGGCCCTACCTAGGAGGGCGGGCACCTTCTCTGTTTTTTCACCTATAACTCCTTAGAACCTCTCCAGGGCCTGGCACACAGTAGGTGCTCAAGCAATGTCTATAGACCAATGGTGAATGAAACACCTTTGCTTCCCCCAGCTGCAGGGTTCAGGGTCCCCATCTCCAGGTCCAACTACTGCCTTTACCTTTTGCAGGGTCAGCTTTGCCCTCCCCCCTGCAGCCTGTGCCCTGTGCCATCTGCACAGACTGGGCTGGCCAGGGAGGGGTGTGGGGGCCTCACCGTTGAGCTTTGCAGCCTTGTTGCTGAGCTGCACGTAGCGCTCAAAGGTGATGCGGAGCTGATGACCCACAGCATTCCGCCAGCCCTGCCAGGCCCACAGCAGCTCTTTCTGGTCCCGGGAGGTGACCATGATTTCTTGGAGGTCTATGCCCAGAGAAAGGAGCCAAGGTAGGACCCACACACTCCTGCCTGCCTTCTGCCCTCACCTGCCTTAGGCAGATCCCCCACCCTCCAACAAGTGAGTGCAGCTGGAGCAGGGAGGACAATGGGAGTCAGGAGAGGCTTGCGGAAGGGGCTGATGCTGGAGACTCTGGGGCTGAACGGGGGCAGGGCTTGGGCGCTCACCAGGCTCCATGGGCAGGCAGGGTCCCTCATTCAGGCACACCTGGGCCATGCTGTACGTCGTCTCCATGTAGGCCAGAAGCTTGTTGTACTGGGGGGGGGGGGCGGCAGGTGTCACCTAGGGCAGGCCTGGGCCCTGGAGCCCACCCCTAACGCTAGCCCCACCGGCTGGGAGGGGCAGGCCTGTCTGAGGCATCTTCCCACCAGCCTCTTTCTCTCCTCCCCCAGAGGAAGCTGTAGCCCTGCCCGACAACCTCCCTCCTGCCCAGACGGTCTGGCTTCCCCTCGGCCAGCCCACCCACCCCTGGGGTGGGGAGCATGTGCCTGGAGACCTGGGGGCTCCATCCATTACCTCCTCGAGCTCGTCCTGGGGCAGGGCCGCCTTGTCTATGTTCTGCAGCTTACTCAGCATGCGCTTCACGGCCGGGTCCTGGAACCTGGAGGTCTTAAACAGGCGGGCCGGTGCCAAAGTACAGAATGTGCTGGGACCTCTCTGAGTCCTTGTGCAGCTGGAATGAGGGTCACCATATTTATCATGGGAAGTTGGGGGAGGGACGAAGGGTCCCACATTGAATTCCAGGGTCACAGCCCCCCCCAACCTCTTCCCAAAGCCTACTTTAAGGGCTCACAATCACTGAAGATTTGCTAAGAGGGAGAAGGGAAGGAGCCTGGGTCCTTAAAAGCAAGGAGGTGATATTACAAGGGAAAAGAAACAAGAGATTCTTGCCTAGAGAGCTTCTGGGGGCAGCAAGAGGCCCGGAGCTTGCAGCCTGCTTTGGCATGTACTTTGGGGATTCCCTCCTTCCTCTAGCTCTGGACAGGGGGCAGAAGGTATGGTTCCCCAATCCCCCACCCCCACCCCCGATCCCTGAGAAGAGCAAGGGAAGAAGGGGCTGGAGTTGAGGTGGTACCACACCATCTCCTCCCGATTTTTGTTGGTGATGTTGGTGACATAGTTCCACGTGGCGTCCATGAACTGGTTCCACACAACCTGGGCCGTATGCTCATAAAACTGCAGGAACGCCTTTGCCACAGTCTCATTGTAGAACTTGTCTGTGGAGAAGGAGGTGGGCATAATGATGTCCTGGGAGGGGCCTGCCCCTGACTGGTCCCCTTGTCTGGTCCAGGTTCCTTCAGGTCCCAGCCCCACCTAAGCTCTGATCACCCTCGGTCCTTAGCCATGGCAAAAGCTTCCCATAACAGAAGAGCACAAATAGGGAAGGTCCATGGCAAGTCCATCTTGTGCCCATGGCCAAGAGAACAGCAGAGCTGGGTGAGGCTATGGGCCAATCGCGGTCCAGCTCCATATTGTGACATCAAGGGCTGAAGGGTTAGCCATGTAATGTCAGAACTGGAAAGCCCCCACCCACCTTCTGGTCCAACTGTTCCCATTTTATAGGTGAGGAGACTGAGGTCAAGCCACATGACGTGGTTCACATAGCTTGTTAGTAGCAAAGCCAAGAAGAGAATCAGGGCTCTTGATTTTTAGGCCAAAGTTTATTCCGGTCTACTTGGTCACTTTGCCTTGGCATTGGAACCACCCTTGGACCTTGGCCAGGGATTGTTGAGACCCTTGCTCTCCACAGACTGGCATCACCACTGAGAAGGTGGGTAGGATGATGGGTGAATGGATGAGTGGATGGATAGATGTACGGAAGTGACATCTCTGGGTCTCTGGAATCTAGAAGCGCAGTTGTCTCTCCCTGTTCTTCTGACTTAACCTCTTATGTTCTCATTTTTGGCCTCCTTCTCTCGTATGGGATGTGTAATCATTCCTAGGGCGATGCAGGACCCTTCCTCCCTTCCCCTTGTCTTTATATCTGTTTCCCCAGGGATGGCCTGATGCTATGAGTTTGCAGTCAGGAGGAAGCACAGAAGGTAGAGGGCTGTGAGGGCTGTGGGGAATGTGTGGCTGGCACCTTCCATTCAAGGTACATGTCCCTGAGTACCTGAGCCTGGTTTGAACACCAGCTGGCAGGACCCCAGCTCTCTGCTAGCCTTGGCGACTGCCCACTAGCCTGACACACTTAGTCTGGGGGAGATGAGCTCATCTATCTCACTTTGGGATTTCTTCCTCAGATTCACTTTCCTCCACACTCACATGCCCTCCACTCTCTGTTCCTTTCACTCTCTGCTCGGCCCAGGTGCACCCATATCCTCCTAGACGCTTCACCTCTTCACACGAGCTGACATCTTTACCAGAGAAGCTGACCAAATGACCCTCCAAATATGATGCTATGATCAAGATTATTTAAAACACAAAGAAAAAAATTAGTGACACTTCTGGGTAAGTGGGCCAACTGAGTTCTGCTTCAAGCACGTAGACATGCTTGATAAAATACAGTATTTTGTCGTTGTTAAGGATAGTCATTATGCTGGACCTTACATTTCCCAGGACTTCTTTATCTTATAACAAGAAGTTTATGCCTTTTGCCCACCCTCCGACCCCTGCTTCTGGCAACCACTAATCTCTTCTCTGTGTCTATGAGCTCAGTTTTTTGCCACCTTCTCATTATCCATTCACCTGTCATTAGACACTTAGGTTGTTTCCATGTCTTGGTTATTGTAAATTATGTTGCAGTGAACATGGGAGTACAGATATCTTTTCCACACAGTGATTTCATTTTTTTGGTATAAATACCCAGAAGTGGAATTGCTGGGTCAGACAGTAGTTCTATTTTTGACTTTCTGAGGAACTGCCATACCATATTCTATAGTGGCTGCCAATTTACACTCCTACCAAGAGTGTACAAGAGTTCTCTTTTCTCCACATCCTTGCCAGCACCTGTTATTTCTTGTCTTTTTGGTAACAGCCATTCTACCAGGCATGAAGTGCTATTTAATTGTGGTTTTGATTTGCATTTCCCTGATGACTAGTGATGTTGGGCACCATTTCATGTACCTGTTGGCCATCTGTATGTCGTCTTTGGAAAAATGTTTGTCCAGTTCCTCTGCTCATTTTTTAATTGGAGTGTTTGTGTGTTTTGAGTTGAATGAGTTCTTTATATATTTTGGATATTAATCCCTTATCAGATATGTAATGTGTAAATATTTGCTCCCATTCTGTAGGTTTTTTCATTTTGTTGATGATTGACTTTGCTGTGCAAGAGCTTTTTAGTCTGATGTCATCCCACCTGTTGATTTTCACTTTTGTCGTCTTTGTTTTTGGTGTCAAATCCAAAAAATCCTTGCCAAGACCAATGTTAGGAGCTCGTCACCCATGTTTTCTCCTAGGAGTTCTACGTCTTCTGGAATTATGTTCATGTCTTTAATCCTTTTTCAGTTGATTTTTTGGTATGGTGTAAGATAAGGGTCCAGTTTCATTCTTTTGCATGTGGCTGTCCAGCTTCCCCAACACCATTTATTGAAGAAATTATCCTTTGCCCATTGCATATTCTTGGCTTCTTTGTCATAAATATATTGACCATATATGGGTAGGTTTATTTCTGAGCTCTCTATTCTGTTCCATTGATCTATGCGTCTGTTTTTATGCTGAGACCATACTATTTTGATTATGATGACTTTGGAAGATAGTTTGAAGACAGGAAGTGTGATGCCTCCAGCTTTATTCTTTCTCAAGATTGCTTTGGCTATTTGGGATTAAAAAATAGTGGTTTTTAAAATTTTTATTCATTTATGTGAGAGAGAGCAAGAGCACAGAGGGGGAGTGAGAGGGAGAAGAAGACTCCCCGATGAGCAGAGAGCCCGATGCAGGCCTTGATCCCCGGAACCCCCGAGATCACGACCTGAGTGACCTGAGCCGAGGGCAGATGCCTAACTGACTGAGTCACCCAGGTGCCCCTAAATAGTGCTTTTTCAAATGCAAAATACTGAGTGAGATGGAAAGCAAGAAAGGGAACTCTTCAGATGCTGGGGAAACAAAGAGGGCTCATGCAGGGCCCATCACTAGTGGGAACCCTGTGGGAAGTCAGAGCACATCCATGCCCATAGCAGGCAGAATGGCTGCCTGCCAGGAGAGAGCTGATCCTTCTTCAAGCTGGGAGCCAGCAGATGGCTTCCTTTCTAAGGGAGCCCTGCAGTAAGCAACCGTGAAACCGACCCTGGGGACGTCTTCACAACACATGCACATGCCTTGCGCATGGGACCCTGCAGAAGAATGTTCCCACCGAAAACAGCTCATAGGTCAAGATGACCAAGTACAAGAGAAAGTGCAGTGCCGTGAAGGTCAGTAATGATCACCAGTCCCCTCTGAGCCCTTTTCCAGGTGCTAGGGACCCTTTGAGAGCTCTTAGTACATGAATTCTCATAAAAAATACATGAGGTACGTACTGCGATCAACACTCCCACTTTATCGATGAGGAAACAGAGGCACAGAGAGGTTGAGGAACTTGCTCACAGTGACACAGCCGGCAAATAGTGGAGGTGGGACTCAAAGCCAGACACTCTGACTCCAGAGCCTGTGCTAAATGATAGACACACCTGAGGAAGCACGGGTCTGGGAGCAATCTGAAAGGGACTAAAAAATAGATCTTTACACCATATGGAAAGATTAAATGAAACTGGATGAAAGACCTAAACATAAGAGCTAAGATCATGAAACTCTTTGAAGAAATCATATGGGAAAATCTTCCTGACCTGAGATTTGGCAGTGCTATCTTGAATAGGACAGCAAAAGCACAGACAACAATGACAACGGAAACCAAACTGGATTTGATCAATTTTAAAAACCTTTGCACATCAAAGGACACTAACAACAGAGCACAAAGGCAACCCACGGAATGGGAGAAAGTGTTTGTAAATCACATATCTGGCAAGTGATTAATAACTGGAATATATAAAGAACTTCCAAACTCAACAATGAAAAAAACAACTCAATTCAGAGGGGGGCAAAGGACTTGAATAGACATCTCTCTAAAGAAGAGATATAAACGGATAATAAGCACTTGAAAAGATGCTCGATATCATTAATGACTGGGGAAAGGCAAATCAAAACCATGATACCCCACTAGGATGATTATTACCAAACCACCCAGAAAAACTCATCGGTTGGTCAACACGTGGAAAAACTGGAAGCCTCGTGCATTGCTGCTGGGACTATAAAATACCGCAGCCACCGTGAAAAATAGTATGGTGGTGCCTCAAAAAATTATAGGCTTACCGTGTGATTGAGCAATTCCAACTTGGGGCACGAAGTCAAAAGTCTCGATCAGATACGGTGGTGGTGGTTGCGGGACAATGTGAATGTACTCAAGGCCACCGAACTGCCTGCTTAAAGACGAGTATGGTATGTACATTTTCCCACAACCTAAAAAAAAATGCAGATCTTAAAGAGATAAGAGAAGGATAGAATCCATGAAGCAAGAATGGGCTCTTGTGAGCACACAGGAGATTTGAAGGAGATGAGAAAATGAAAAATGTAGTTATTAAATTGGAACAACGAAAATCCCTATGGACAGGTGAAGCAGCAGACTGAAGTGGGAAACTGGGGCCTGTGAAGACACGACTGGGGAATCTCCTGGAATGTAGGATGGAGAAAGAGACGAGAACTATGAGCAAGGATTTAGGAGACACAGAGGGCAAAACAGAAAGCCCTGAACAGCATCTGGTAGGAGTCCTGAAGAAAAGCCTGGAGAGGAGGGGGAGAGTGACATTCAAAGAGGTGATGCCCTCATTTCCAGAATTGAAGCAAGCCAAATCCCCAAGTGAACAAGCTCATTGGACCCCAGGGACATCGATGGTACAGAAACCATGAGAAAGCTCCTGGAAGGCACCGGAGGGAGATGTGAGCGTTCAACCGTCACCAGCAAGCTGCTCTGGACCTTTTTCTCCATCCATCAGTGAGGGACTGATCTCTGCTTGACTTTCCTGCTCTCACAGTCTGTGACTGGGGGAGGTGCTGCATTCATTGTTGAGAGAGGAAACTGTATACTTGAAGTTGCATATTCTCTCACCTAATCTTTGCAGCAGTCACGAGAGGGTTTGCAAGAACCATTTTATAGGCTCAGAAAATGGAATTCTCCAGGTCACATAGGTAGTAAGTACAGAGGCAGGATTTGACTCAGGCCTAATCCAAAGCCACTGGCTTCACTTATGTTAGAGTCAGGGTGGGACAAGAGGGGTGTTGAGAGATCAGAGAAACTGTCCAGTGACCGTGCCCACCTTTGGCCCTCGTAGGTAAGAGCTGGTCATGGAGGAGTGATCAGCCATCAGACATTAGCAGGTGCCACACAGGGTAGGGCTCAGACTTCAGGGCCACTGGTAGAAAATGCCAGAATGGCCTCTCTTTCTGCTGTCACGTCCTCCACTTCCTCTGCCTTCTTCCAGGTAGACCCAGTCTTACCCTCCTCACCTGAAGAGGCAGCAACAGGATTATAAGCAATTTTAATATTTCAAAAGGTCTAGGGGATAAAGCTGGTCAGGCTGACCCCAATGTTAAGTTTCTTCGTCCTCTGTCTGTGGCTCAGACCTTTGGGTGTTGAATGCTGGTGCCCTCATGCTGTTCTACCAGCTGTGACAGGCAGTGTGAACCCCCGTGCTCACAAAGATAGGAAACCGGGTGTTGTGACAATGACCTTTGTCTGGCAGACAGGGAGCTTTTGAAACATCGGGCTGGGGAGGAGAGTCATTAAAAAGTCATTGGTGGTAGAAGGCTTGGAACTATTTAGAGGATGTGTTTATAAATTCCATTGTCCTAAGTAATCATAAACTTCTACCCGCTTGCATATCCAAAATACCTAAGCTCCACATCCTGCTCCACGGAACAGGCCCATATGACCTCGTCTACGCACAACACACACACACACACACACACAAACGCACGTGTGCACACAAACACACAAACACACGCAGACACAGACACACATGGCAGCTGGAGATTGGGGGCTAAAAAAACTGTGGACTAAAGGATATTGGGGGACAGTTAGTGGGGTCTCGGCCTGGCTTGGGTCAAGGCATTAGCAAAGCCGGGGACAGGCTTTGGGCCCAGGGTCCTGATAGAGGGGGCCAGGCTTACAATGGGAGTCTCCGGCCCTGGAAAACTGCCACTTTCCGTTTGGCCAGGTTCTAGAGTTGGCATTTAAATATCTGAAAAATAGATTGTATGTTAACTGGAAAAAGGATACACAACTGTCGGTATACGAGGATCTCATTTAAAATATGTGCTGAGAAAAAACAGTGGAAAGTCAGCTGTCAACAGTGCTTATCTCTTGGTGTTCATATAAAGGGCTTCGATCCTCTTTATAGTTTTCTATATTTTCCAAATTTTCTATGATAAAGTTACTGAAGTGTCCCTCCAAATTCTACTCTCTCAAGCCCACATTGGCTTTCTGAGGGAAGGCTCAGGGTGAGAGCGTGAGCTCGGGGGAGGGCAGGGGTGGCCTCTGGCCTTCATCCCTGAGCATTAGCTCCTGCCAAGCTCCAGCATACAGGGCCCCTCTCCAGCTGAGGTGAAGGGATCTGGCCCTGGACCCCATGGGCAATACTCAAGCTGCTCTGTCTAGTCACACATAAGTAGACCCGGAGCTGGTGCGGGCAGGGGCCTGAGGTGACGAGCGGGAGAGGTTCTGCACCCTCAGTGAGTCAGACATGTGCAAGGCTTCTCCCGCAGGGAACCAGAGGATAGCCGGGAGCCTTCCATCTTAAGGACCTGTTATTTTATGGGAACAGCTGGGGCAGGGCTGCTGAAGCATGTGGGAATGCAAGGCCGGAAGCCCAGAATGTCTGCTCTCCCTTTGCTTCCCAGAGTCCCTTTGGGTTGGTGCCGAGGCTGGCAGGGGCCGCCTGCCATGGCGGGACATTGGCTGACTGCCTGGGCTGGGGTGGGTGCTGGGGCCAAAGCTCTGGGGCATTTTCCCAGGCTCTTCTTGGAGGAGGGTGAAGACGCCCAGTGAAGTGACCCACTTCACTGCCAGGAGGCGGGACAGCATCCCTGTGCCTGTCCCTGGCTTCCCCATGAGGGACACAGACTCAGATGGGGGAGGCAGATCCTTTAATTGTATTCACAGAGAGACTGGGAGGGGGCTCCATGTTAGGCGGCCTGCTGCCCGGGGGACTTGGGGGCAGGGGCCGTGGGGGGTTGTGGTCTGGAGGGCAGATTGTCAGCATGGGATTCGAGGCTTGGTGAGGAGGGACAGGGTGAGAGGAGGAGGGCGGGCTGGGGTGAGCCGTGAGAGGGGCGGTGGGTTCTCTGCCCACGACCCCGTGCCCCCAGTCTGGTCTCTCGGCGGCGGACGCTCCCTGGCAGGCCCAGCCCGACCCGGTCATCTCAGGAGTGTCTCAGCTCCACCTCGGAGCCAAACTGGGGCCCACGGTGGGGCCGGCGGAGGCTGTGGTGGCGGATGCTGAAGAGCCGTTGGGTGAGGCCCAAGGTGGCCACCAGCAGGGCGACGCCCAGGAAGAGCAGCACCCACTGGCCCACGCGGGCCTGCTGCTCCTCCAGGTCCAGGCCCAGGAAGTTGACGCGGCCGGTGCCCAGGAAGGGGCCTTCTGAGCGAGCTGGGCAGGGGAAGCAAGGAGAGCGGGCGGTGGGCAGGCCGACAGGTCAGGCTGGCTTCCCCGGCCCGGCTCTGTGTTCGGACTGCAGCCTGCCCGCACTGGGGAGGGGGCTGGCCTGGGGCAGAGGGGGATAGGGAGTAGTACCGGAGTTTGGCGTCCAGTTGTACTGAGGCCAGCCCAGCTTCTCCCCGTGCCTCCCGTTCTCGGTGAGGAGCCAGTCCAGCAACGGCTTGAAGTAGTTCATCATGGCGGATGCAGACATGTTGGACTGGCCTGTGATCAGCTTCATGGCTTCTGGCCATGGCTTACTGAAGCCCAGTTTCATGGCATCCCTGGGGGAGCACCAAAGAAGGGAAACTGAGTCAGGAGGAGAGGCGGGGAGGCTCAGTGCTCCTGCCCTGGCTTAATTCCCTTCTCCATCCTCCACCCCCCTCCCAGCCTCAACCTCCTTTGGGATTGGGAGAGCCTGGGCAGGTCTGGGGTAGAAGTGGGGGTAGGGGAGGGATGACCAGGCCCCAGAGGGCTCTAGTTCCCTACTAGGATGGCCCATGGAGGCCTGGCACAGGCTCCACCTGGGATCCCCAGCGCAGTCACCCAAATGGCAGGTGTTCTCAGAAGAGCCCCACCGGGCTCCTCAAAGCTGAGGGGTTTGAGGGCAGAAAATGGTCAGAAGAAAGCCAGAGAAGACTCACGCCAGGCGCTTCCCTGCCTCCTTAGATTGGTAGATATCACACATGTGCAAGGGGCCCTTGTGGCCAGCCGCCTGACACAGAGCCTCATGGAACTGGAACTGAATGACAAAGCCAACGAAATACCTGGCATGGAGGGAAGCGTGACATGGGGTGGCGTGGCTGGGGACCTGTGCCACCGAGCCCCAGCCTCCCCTACCTTCCTCTGCAGCCTGGCTGTCAGGGTGAGTGCACCCTCTGGTCTGCAGGGGTCAGCAAGGCGCCCCAGTTCCATGCCTTCCACCAGACAGGCTTCCTCTATGTCTCGGGAGGACCTGTTCTGAGGAGCTCTGGGGATCACGCATGGGTGAGGAGGGTCAGGGCAGAGCCCTTCAAAGATTTGGCAGGTTTCTTCTGAGACAGTGCGGTCTCGGTTCCCATGGTATATGCAAGCAGAGGTCAGGTGTTTTCTCAAGGGTCACGTGCATCTGGCAGGGTGGTCTGGGCAAGGAAGCCAGCCCAAATGATATCCTTTATCCCAAATGGCAGGGATTCCCTGATAGAAATCTGCCCGTCAAGGCCGGAGCAACCTTTCCGCATTTGGTTAAGAATGTCCCAAACCAGCAGTGCAGGCCTCCCACCTTGAATGCTGGGCACAAGCATGTGCCACTGACTTTCCTGGCATTTCTTAAAAGTGTTTTGCCAAGGTTGCTGGTCAGAATTTGGAATGTGTCTCCTTCACCCAACCCTGCCTGGAGAACGATCTACACTAAGCTCAGAAGCTAAGCATCACTTGGGCCTGGCTTCCGTGGGAAAGCTAGTGCCAGCCTGGAAGCCGGAACCCAGTGGAGAAGGCAGGCGGCGGCCCTCCTTTCAGGTCAACCTCACGCACTGTCCAGGTTGGGCCTGTTCTGAGGTGCCCTTGGGTCCCCTTGATCTCCTGCCCATGGCTGCTCTCTGGAGCATCTGAGCAGGCTTTCTCTCCCTTCCCGGACTCTGGGAATACAATTCACCCACCCCACACTTATGTATTAGGTCTTGACTATATGCAGACATCATGTCAGGTGCTAGGGTGGAAAAGCGGGCACGGTGAGCACAAGCCCTCCCTCACCGAGCTTCCTGGGACTACAGGTGGCAAGGGCTAGGGGAGGCCACAGCCCTCTTGGGGCAGCCCTCACCGCCCACTGCCTTGCCTCATGGGTGGCCTGAGCTCGCTGCAGCTCAGAGACACCTGGACCCCTACCCTTGAGGACTCTCCAGACCCTTGCCTCCCAGGGAGGGCCCAGATCCTATTGGGTCTCTAATCCTGGTTTTAGTGTAGAAAGGTTTTTCCAGGCACAGCTCAAATTATATCACAGGCAATATGTTGAATATATAGTAAAGGAATCACAATCTTGTTTAAAAACAAAAAGTGCTTAGGTCATGATCTAGCCAAGGGTCATAAGTCATGGTTAATAACGTTAACTATCCAACCAAAGTTTTGTAACCATTAGCCAATTATAGTAGAGTTCCTGTTTTCAACTGCCTGGAGGGGAGAGGCTCTCATGTCGAAAGTGTGAAACAACAGGGAGCCTTGGTCTCAGGCGAGTGACCTAGGCGCAGTGTGTCTTGCAGCCAGGCCCCCCAGGTCACCCAGACAGGTAGCTCCCCACAGGGCAGCGAGGGCACTTTGAATACTGAATGGCCTCTTCCCTCCCCTTTACCTGATATAAGGCACACTTGAAGGAACGTGGAACTTGGCCCCTGGGTCAAAGTCAACTTGAGACCGGGCCACTGGGGGGCAGAGGCCCTGGTACTTCAGCCTGTCAAGGGGAAAGGTACGTTGGAGGGAGGGTCTGGGGAGAATCAAGTCAAGAAGAGTTGGTGTTTTTGAAGTAAAGCGTGGCCCTTGCTCCTGGAGCTACACTGGGCACTCCAGACTCTGGTGTGCTGTACCTCTATGGACAATCAGCCCCTGTGCACCTCATCACTGACACACACACACACACATACACACACACACACACACAAATGACCCATGTGTTGTTCATAGACACATACCCTCATCACTTACACACACACCCCACATGCACAGACACAGACACCGATGGAGACCCCCCTCAACCCACACCCTCACAGGAACATTCTAGAACCTGAGGTTCCACCACTCCTGGTTGTAGTTCTCCTTGGTGATGCTTCCATCGAATACCCGCCAGCGCCACTGGTCGACGAGGTAGCTGAAGGGGACAAAGGCGATCTTGTCGAGTGCCATCTTCATCAGAAAATTGATGTCTTGCTCTGCCAAGGAAAGGGAGCCTGGCCATCAGATCTCTACCTGCCTCCTGCCATGTCCCAGCAGCTCAGCCAGGACGGGGGTGCAGCGGGTGGAAAGAAGAGCAGGCTGTGCCTCTCTGGGTCTAGCAACCTGCTTCTTGGGCTGGTTTGTGGGTTCCATTCTCCCGGCTCACCCTGCTGCTGGCCTCCTTGTTCCCCATTGTTCTGTCCCAGTCTCTGCCTGTGAGCCCACTCCCAGCCTCCCAAGCTCGCTGCCCCTTCTCAGTCCCTCTGCCCACCAGGACCACCCCTTCTTCTCACCGTAGCCGCCGCTCTCGCTACTCAGTAGGCTGATACTGTGTAGGTGCTTGGGGGTAGACACGGAGAGTGCTAGCACATCGCCGATGGCCTCGTGAAAGCCAGGGTTGGCACCCTCCCGGAAGGTCACAGGCAAGTCCTTGTACTGCATGAAATACTGTATGTGGCCCATTTCGTGATGGGCCACCACCAGGTCCTCCATGTTCACCGTGGTGCACTGCTTGATCCTGGAATGCGGGGAGCGGGACAAAGGGACATACTGTCCTTACTGCATACAAAGAAGACGCCCATCAATGCTCGATGCACGGAACACAGCATTATGGGAAGGAAAACCAAAGGAGGCATGGAGTAAGCCTGAGAAAGAGGGAATCTGAAGGTTGGACATTCAGGCCATCTCTCTGCCTCCAACTTCCCTGAATAACTCCAGCCCTCACTGCCACGATGCTTTCTAACTGTGCTAAGTACTTGCTCTAGAGGCATTGGGACGCTCAGCTATGATTTTGCAGGACTTTCTAGAATGTGGGTCCTGTGGTTTTTCATGCACACATCTTGCCTCTTCCAAGACTTAGGCTTCCTGAAGGAAACAACAGTTACTCTGAACTATTCTGCAACCCGTGTGCTCAACACCAGCATACGTATTCACCCCAGGGTGTCTGTGGCTAGGGCTGAAATGTCATCCACGGAGCTGTCCAACCTCCCTCTTCATCTTTCCTCATTCTCTTTTGTGAACCAGTGAAATTCTCCCTTGGATCTAACCAGAGCCCTTCAGTTCAGCTGACCCCGTTTTTCTGTCATTGTATTGGGGGCAGAAGAGCTTCCCAGCATCCTGGTTACACTGAGGTTGGGGTCTGTCCTCTTTCTCCTATGACTCCCCATACAAGGGAAGACCCCCAAAAGGGCTCTCCTCTCTTGATTCTGTCTACATCTAGCCTTTGCAGTCCTCATGCCTTTGAAGGAGGGGCCCAAGTACAGGCAATCCGGTGAACCCTGGCTGGTTTGTTCTAGCCTCTCTGTGTCCATTCTTACGAGACCCCTCCTGCCCCAGCAAGTGCCACATGGAAAAAACTGAGGAACCCGACCGAGAGCCAGAACCAAGTCCCCACACCACCATCTCCAGCCATCAGAGCTACCCCAGCTGAGGTCTCCATCACTGCGCAGCAGGAGCAAGCCATGTCCACTGCGCGTTGCCTGCACTCCTGACCAATAAAATCACGAACATAAATGAAGGTTGTCTTATACCACTAAGTTTTGGAGTGGTTTGTTATGCCCCGATGAAAACAGCTCCTGAGCCTCTGCCAGTGGTGGACCTG
The DNA here is from genome assembly GCF_002007445.2 of Ailuropoda melanoleuca. Lineage (NCBI taxonomy): Eukaryota > Metazoa > Chordata > Mammalia > Carnivora > Ursidae > Ailuropoda > Ailuropoda melanoleuca. The sequence goes on along the minus strand of NC_048230.1, from coordinate 30,636,521 downwards.
TGTGAAGCCCCCAGTGTCCTCAGCCACCTCTCGGTGTCAAGGGACACGTGGCCAGGCAGATGGCCTGCTCTATGCAGGGGCCACCCCAGAGGGAGGGAAGCCTGGACAGCTCACACAGTGCTCACACTCAGGATTGGTCAGTGCCTGAGAAGACCCTCGCCTGGTAGACAAAGTTCTGCTGCCAGAAACCAATGGCCAAGCTGGGGTCGGGCTCAATGCTCTTGACCCTCCCTACTAAGCTCTGGTCCCTGTGATTGTTTCTGCTCGCTCTGGCTGAGGGAACAATACTAGAACCTTTACTTGGCTCATCTCCTTGCCTACTGGGCTCAGGGTACGGTCCCCTGGCTGCTACCTGGACACACCTGAAGTCCTTGCCATTGTAGAAGTCCCAGGCAGAGGCATGGCACACTACTTCTCGCCCATCGGTTGGCTTCTCCAGCATTGACTTGTTCCAGAACTCAAAGGGCACGGGCAACAGCCCCAGGGAGGTGAAGAAATTGTCTGCTTCTTCAAACATCCTTTTGGGTGTCCAGCCCTATAAGCAGAGGGAGCTCTGCCAAAACTGGGGACTAAGGGGACAGACTGTGTGCTGCAGTCAGGGTGGGGGTTGGGAGAGGGCCAAGCCAGAGTGAATTCCCGAATTAAAGGGCCCTCTCCCATTGAGGGAGAGGTCTCTCCTCCCCTGTGCCTGGGGCTGCCCAGGAGGAGCAGAAGTGTGACGAGGGGCCCAGTGCGCACCTGCTTTATCATGGCGTCTGTGGCATCTATCTTGGGGGCTGAAGGGAAGGGCACCACCAAGTCATAGATGTTGGACCAGGTCTGAGCCCACATGTTCCCTGGAGGCAAGTAGGGGAAGAGAAGGCAGAGAGAGAGAAGAGACAGATGTTATTTCTTAGACTCAGCACCATCACCCATGGAAACGGTGTGTCTTGAGCACCTACTGTTCGCAAACTGTGCCGGGCATTCCACACACATTGTCTTCAGCCTGTGCATCCAGCCCACCAGGCCATTACCTGCTCTGAGTGCCCAGGTCTGAGTTCTAAGCCCCAGCTCCGCCCGCACCCCCCACTCCCGGGGCCACTTGGGCATGGTGCCTCCCCTTTGGGGTCCGTGTTTCTCAGTCATCAAGCTGATGTCCACTCTGATATTCCTATTCTCACCAGAGTGGGATCAAGGATGGCTGGACTCTTGGGCTACAAGGTCCCCAAACCTGGCTGAGCTTCTGGGGCCTCCCTCATGATGGGCAAATGGTCTGTGGCCTTGTCTGGAGTCTCTGCTCACAGCAACAAACTCCCCAGGGCTGTGTTCTCAGTGGCTGGATGGGGACAGGAACCTGGGAACCTCTGCTTTGCTCCCCTCCCCGCCATCTCTCACTGTCTTCCACTGCCTACTTCCTGTGTTCAGGGCATCTGAGTTTACAAGCCCTGAAAACACGAGGGACCAAAAGCGGGGATGGATCTCCACTCTCCAATTGTCCTCTGTGCTCCTAAGTCCCCTTAGCCTGAGCATTGTTCGCCCTTCTCCCTACTGCTACTTTTTCCATCTGTGGGAGCCCCTCTCATCTTTCAAGGCTCTGCTCACGGACCGCCTCTCGGGGAGGCCTCCGTTCTCACTCCCAGCCCCTTCCTCACATGCCGCCTTGAGCGGGGGTGGGTGATACGGTCTCCCGCAACAGTATTATGAATTCCTCCACTGCCCCATCCTGTGATCTGTACCATGTGGCTCCGGAGCAAATGGGGTGCTCAAGGCTAGCAGAGGCTTCGTCTCCCCACACCCAGCAGCCACCCCACCCCAGCCCCAGCCACATTCCCTCAGCCTCAAATCTTCACTCTCTCCACCTGATGCGCAGTCTGAAGACCCCTCCCAGCCAGACCTCTGCCCCCCAAACTGCACTGGCCCCACCCTCCCTGTAGGGCGTCTGTTCCCCACCCACCCCGCCCACTAGTCCTCACCCAGCAGGTGGGCGGGAATGGGGCCCTCCAGGTTGATGTGCTGGGGCCCATAGTGGCGGTGCAGGGCGCGGCGCACGTAGGCGTGCAGGTTCAAGTAGAGCGGCTGCAGCTCCTGGAACAGCTGCTCCAGATCTTGCTCCAGGGACGGCATCTCGTACATGTCTCTCCAGGAGTCCCCTGCATCTTCGTAGCCTGCAGAAGGGACACCCACCATTCCCTGAGGGCCCTCTGCCCCACCTCCTCTAGGGACCTCCCTCTCACCAAGTTTAGGAGGCTCACAGGACCCTCCTGAGGGCCCCAGCGGGGCTGGGACCAGAGAGCCGGTGATCTTGTCTGGAGGGACTCACCGTTGAGCCTGGCGGCCTTGTTGGCAAGTTCCACGTATTTGGGGAAGAAAGGGAGGATGGCTCTCCCCACCTTGTCTCGCCAGCTCTTCCAGGCCCACAACAGATCTTCATATTTCCGGGATGTGGCCATCAGATTCGTCAGATCTGCGGGGAGGGGTCAAAGGGTTCGCTATAGAGTGAACTCAGTCACTGGAGTCTGGAGCTGGGGTGAAGCTGGTGAGGTCCCATGGAAAGGCCTGTCCAGGCAGCCAGTCCAGTGAAATGGGAGAAAGGCTCATGTACTTTCTACAGAGGCTTCCTGGGCGGCCAGCCCGGGGCACAGGTGGCATGCACACCACCTCAGGGTGGCAACAGCCCCATGAGGGGTGCACTGACTTTCACATGAGTGTGTTGGTGACATGGCGGGTCCCCCCAGCCAGGAAGTGGCCCGGCTGGGCACAAACCAAAGGCCGGATTCCAGAGCTGCTGCTCCCCACAGATTTCCTGCTCACCCCCTCTGTGGGAGGGACAGATGGCTTGGAGGGGACAAGACCTGAGTTCCTGTCTAGTCTCCCACTGACCCCAGAATAACCTTGCAAGCCACAGGACCCGCTTTTCCTATCTTTCAAATAGGGATAAGCCAACACTCACGGGGAGTGTAAAAATCAAATGGGAGCACGAGGCCCCCAAGTGGGGAGTGTGCCTCATTGGTCTGTGAGTCGTCATGGGGCCCAGGAACCGCTAGTGAACCAGACAGAATACAAGGATAGCTGTGGAGACCAAGTCCAGAGAACCAGCCCAGTGCGGTCAGGGAGCCGGGAGTCCCGGGTCTGTGTCCAGTCAAAGCCACACTGTGTGTGCAGCCTCCTCCGTATGGATTGCATGGAGCTGACAAGCACTGGGCAGAGCTGGGACGAGGAGGGCCTGAGCTCACATGTCACTTCCAGAGCCACACACAGACCTGGGCTGGCTCCCCTTCCTGGCCACCTGGCCTGAGCACCAAGACTGCAGATGCCATTTGGGGACCAGCCGCACCTCACTATCTGATGTGTGCTCTCTCCCTGTTTCGGAACAGGCTTTGTGATATCTACTTCTCACAGAGAAAGTACATTCGAATGAATCATTTGGAAAAAAATGTATTGTGCGAATGTCACCTCGACCCTCTGCTGCTGTGAGTATTCTGATTTGTGGGTGCTTCTCCGTCCTACTAATGGCAGTGATCCGATGGCCCAGGCCTGGATTCAGAGGCTAATGTATGGGGGGCGGCGGGGAGAGGCTGAAGGCTACGCTCTTCCGCACACGTGTGCTCACACATGCACACGGGCGCACATACGCCTCCGCAACACTGTGCGTGCGTCCCCATGTATACAAACCGTAGGCCAAGCCCTGCCTCAGGAAAACTGTCTCTTTCTCCTGTTTATTTTCCGTTTCCCCTTCTATTTGTCATTGTTCTCATGTGGGAGTTGGGCAGAGGGCCAGGAAGTGATGGTTTCTGGGTAGCGATTCCTCGGGAAGAATGTTTATGCTTCTGGCTCCCCAAGCCTTGGGAGGTGGGTCAGGAGGGAGGAGGGACTATATCTGTGTGCAGGTACTCGAGCGCCCAGGGTGAGCTCTTTCAAGGGGGAGAAGCTAAGAAGGACCAGCCAGTGTGGAGAGAGAAAGGGGAGGAGGAAGAACCGGTGCATTCCTTCAAGCAGGAAGTGGATTCCACGAGCCTCAATGTGGGGGATGGGGGCCAAGGAGGAGGCCAGAGAAGGTGGGAAAGACATGGTCAGGGTGAAGGAAAGAAGGTACCGAGAGTTACTCTCCCTAGTCGGCGGCCTAAGCACTTGGCAGACAAATCTGCGGTAACTCTTACTCCTGAGGGGCAGAGAGCAGAGAGGAAAGAGAGGAGTCCGGGGGGGACCCAGAGGGAGCAGAAGGGCCATGATCAGAGAGAGATGAAGTAGGTGCCCATCCTCAGTGGTGGCAGAGAAGCCTCCATTGGCGGAAAACAAGGGAGTGAATCCCCTGGGCATGCTGACCCCCCTCCATGGGCCAGCCCCCCCCCCCATTCCCCACATGCGCTCACCAGGCTCCAGCTGCAGACAAGTGCCGTTGGGGTGGCATACAGAGGCCACGCTGTAGGTGGTTTCCATGTCCAGCAGGATCTGGTTGTACTGCAGGAGGAAGGAAAGAGGCAGCGAGCTGCACCCCTTTGCTACTTGTTCTGCCCCAGGCACCACCATGGGCACTGGGTGAACCTGAGCAGGGGGAGCTCCCAAAGGTGCTGCCTTCTCAGGAATTCTTCAGGTGATATCAACATGGCAGATGTCACGACACATAGAGGAAGAGGAAGCAGCACGAAGGCCAGACCCTGTACTGGGCTCAGTCCCCCGAGCTGGGACCCAGTCTTGACCTTGGACCTTCCATTCCCTGCTCCCCACAAGCCACATACCTCCTCCAGCTCCTTGGCAGGCAGAGCTGCCCTCTCTAGGTCCTGAATCTTCTTTATCATCCGCTTGATGCTGGCATTCTGGAAGTTAGTCACATCGAACTGCCTGGCCCAGGTGCCAAACTTGAAGGTGTGGTTTGCCATCTGTATGTTCTTCTGCAGCTGAGGATACAGGGGGATCCGTGCCATGAGGCCCAGGAGCTTTGGAGAGGCCTCTGAGGCAGAGGGGCCACAGGGGGAGTGGAAAGGACTGGGAGTTGCAGTGGGGGGGTAGTTTTATCAAGTTGTTGCCTTTGCTTTTCGACCTGGACTGTCTATAATGTCTTGGATGCAGTATGTGCCCCTCAACAGAGAGCCGTAGTCACGTAAGACATATCCTGGTAGACAGAAGGGGAAGCACCCCCCCCATCTTGTTAGGATGGGGACAGGTTGGTATTAGTTCTGTGGCCTCTCTGAGCTCCAGGGTCCCACCTGTAAAATGGGCATAATATCACCAGTTTTGCAAGGCTGTTGAGGAATAAAGGAGACAACAGCTGTAAAGCACACAATGGTCTTCAAGAAATGTCGGTTCGCTCACCACACAGGCGGGGAAGGGGGTGAGGGGAAGCTAGAACTTCCTGTGGTGGCAAACAGGTGCTTTTAATCTAAAAGTCCACCTTAGCATCCCCTGTGTATGTGTGAATCATTCTACTACGAACAACAGATTGCTTGCCAATGAAAGACAACTTTTTTAGGCATTGAGTATATGCTCACCCAAATCTGAAGTTGAGTACTATTTTAAATATTCCATCTGGATTTTTCACAAATTCTGGCAGGCACCACCCCACCCCTGCAATGAGGGAGGGAGGGGGCAGCCTGCTCTGCTCTGTCTCGGGTTTTGAGGATCGGTCCCTGGGGGGAGGAGCACGCACGTGTGCTGCACGTGTGCGTGAGTGTGTGTGTGTGTGTGTGCATGAGTGTGGAGCACGGGCAGGGCCCCTACCAGGATCTTGCTGGCCTCTGTGGTGATGTTGGTGTTATAATTCCAATTAGCCTCGGCGTATTCATTCCATATCACCTGGGATCTTCGGTCATATTCCTCCACAAACCTTCTGGCCTCCACCTCATCGGTCACCAGGCCTGCGGAACAGTGTGGAGGGGAACAGACAGGCCTCCCCTTGCCCTCTACTGCGGGTTGGCCCAAGCCTGCTGCTGCCCCGGCCTCCTGCTCCTTCCCCCCCAGGCCCTGCCCTGCCCCCCAGCCAGTCCCACTTGGGCTCTGGGTTGTCTGGCTGCTGGTTGTTGCCTGGCTGGTTGTCGTCTGGCGGCTGATTGTTGCCCGGCTGGTCATCCCCTGGTTGGTTGTCACCTGGTGGGTGGTCTCCTGGCTGGGGACCAGCATGGGGTGCCCACAGCACAGCAGGAGAAGGAAGAGGCTGGGCAGTCCTGGAGCAGCCCAACCTTGGCCCATGGCCGCAGGAGAGCAGAGCCCTGCAGCCACAGCCCCCTGACCAATAAGAGTGGAGCCTGCAATGTGACCTCATAAAGCAGCGTGCCCACCAGCCTGCCCCCAGGGGGGCCTCAGATCTGGGCACACCCTCCCTAGAATGCTGGGGAAAAGACATGTCCATTCCCACCCCAGGGCCCTGGAATGCGCTGAGGGTCCTGCGTGCGTGGCCCTTCAGGGTAGGACGGCAGGGCCCAGCTGAGAGCAGCTGACCAGGCGCCAGGAACCAGGGGCCTGGGTCCAGAGCCCAGAACTGAGAACTGACGTTAGCAGCCACCCCACCCTCACTCTGGGCTTTACCGATGTCCTGCGGGTAGTTGTTGGGCATTGGTGGCCGCCACTGGTACTCTGGCCACCCCAGCACCTCCCCGTTGCGCTCGTTCTGCTCCCGCAGCCACTGGTGGACCGGCTGGAAGTAGTCGAGCAGTGGCTGAGCGTCCAGGGTGTCCGAGCCAATCGCCTCCTTTAGCACCTCCTGCCAGGGCCGTGAGGAGCCCGCCCGCAGCGCCTCCCTGTTGGTGGGCAAAGGGGGCTCAGGCCAGCATACGCTACCGGCCCCCCCACCTCTGCCCACCTCCCCTCCCATCCCCGGGGCCTAGGAGCTCTGGCAAGGGGGCAGGAACACGGTCCTGTGCCGGCCCGCCGGAGGACGCAGATGCAGAGAAGGGAAGCAGGAGGGAAGCAGGCACCCTCCACCAGCAGGGCCTTGTGGTTTTCCCATGGGCAGCCAGTTGCCTCCCAGACACGTCTTCCTCCCCCCCCACACACACCTCCCACTTGCCCTTCGGTTCCTCCTACACACCGGAGCTTGGTCCCTGCCTGGGTGGACTGGTAGATGTCACACTTGTGCAGTGGGTACTGCTGGCCTGCCTCCTTGCACAGGGCTTGATGGAACTGGAACTGCAGGACAAAACTCACAAAGTACCTGCAGGTATGGGGGCCGGGGGGAGGGGGCGTTAGGGCGAGCGGTGGGGGTGCCTTTGCCCAGGCCCCATCCAGACCCTCACAGAGCAGAGACCAGACCACAGGGGCTGCCTTGGGGGAGAAGAAAGAACCAAGCCTGGCTCAAGACGGAGGCCCACTGAAATCCCAGGCCCTTGGTGGGGGGGGCGGTGCCCAGAGGAGTGTGGGGACAAGCCCTGAGAAGGGAGAGGGGGTCTAGGGTGTGACAGAACTGGGTGGGGGAGGGGCATGGGTACCTGATGTACGGTGTCACATTTGGGACATGAAACTTAGCTCCGGCATCAAAGTGGGTTTCATTTCGGGCAACTGGAGGACAGATCCCCTGATATTTGGTTCTAGAAGAGGATGGTTAAATTGTCTTAGGACATAGGAGTTGCACACAGGCTGACTTAGCCAATGCAGAAAACACTGTGAAGCAGGCATTCCCACCAGGCCATCCCTTTCCCCATTGGTGAATTGTGGAATACTTCCTGGAGAGGGAGTTTGAGGTGGGAAAGAATGGGTAGGGAAAAGGGTAGAAACAGCATTAGAGAGGAGGGGATGGACTGATGCAGGCTGGAGGCTCCTGGGTGCCCAGGAGAGGGAGGAGGGCCACTGGGGGTTAGGCCCTTCCTGATTCTTCTATACTCACCGAAGATACCACCAGTCAAAATTGTAGCGGGAAGGGGGGGTACGCCCACTAAAGACCCCCCAACGCCACTGGTCTACCAAGTAGCCAAAGGGCAGGAAGGCAATTTTTTCCAGTGCCATCTTTAACAAGAAATTGATGTCACTTTCTGTTGGAAGATGAGAAGAGAGAGGTCAGCAGGAGACAGGGGTCCAGCTAGGAAAGGGTGGGCCTGGACAAGAGCCATCAGGAGGTGGGGTTGGCAGAGAAGGGAAGGCCAGCCTTCACTACCATGGAACCCTGCTTGGAAGAGGGCCCTTGGGCAGTGTCCAGTTGGGACTCGGGCTGAGCTGTGAGGCTTCAGGTGGGTGCCCAAACCTGCCTGACCTGGGGCAGAGAGGCAGAAACAGGAAGGGCAGATGGGAGTGTGGACAAGCTGTCCTGCTGCGGGATGGAACGGGGTGTGGGTGGGGCCGGGCTGGGTCCTATCCACCCCCCATACCCATGTCATTGCTGACATTGTCCAGTAGGCCAATTTTGTACAGATGTGCAGGAGTGGAGACGGAGAGCGCCAGCACATCCCCGATGGCCTCGTGGAAGCCAGGGTTGGCCCCTTGGCGCAGGGAGACAGGCTGCTCCTTGTACTGCAGATAGTACTGCACGTGGCCCATCTCGTGGTGCACCGTGGACAGCTGGTCCATAGTGACCCGCGTGCACTGCTTGATCCTGGGGCAGGGAGATGGTGAGGGTGAGGGTGAAGGACAGGACAGGGCAAGGACCAGAGTACAGGGAGGCTGGCACCTAAGGGAAAGGAGCCAGCTGGGCACTGCCCTGGGCCTAGAAGGAGCTGGTGGAGACATACAAATCCTTTGCCCTGCCCCAGCCCACACTCAGGGCCCCCTTCCTCCATTCCAACGTACAGAGTTGCCGCCTGTCAAAGTGGCCAAGGGAAGGCAGCCTAGGGGCTCTCATATGCCCAATAGCCTTGGAATAGACCCAGCCCCCCAAACAGTGTTGGGGCTGGGGGCAGAGGTGGTTCTGGGAACTGGCTTCTCTGGGCCCAGGCTGCCCACCCTTCCTGGAGCTCCAGACCCCCCTTTCCCCTCCCGTGTCTAGACCTGAAGTCTCTCCTGTTGTAGAAGTCCCAGGCAGAGGCATGGCACACCACCTCACGCCCGTCGGTTGGTTTCTCCAGCATGGATCCTGCCCAAAACTCGGGAGGCATGGGCGAGAGCCCTAGGGAGGTGAAGAACTCCTCTGCCACCCGGAACATGTGTGTAGTGTTCCAGCCCTGGTGGGGGGGAGGGGGCACAGGTACAAGTCAGGAGCTAGCTATGGGAGCTCACTGTGGCTCCCACTCGGGTCAGCTCCCTGCCCATGAAGGGGGCCTCTGCTCTTGTGGCCTCCCTTCCCAGAGGTAGGGCCCCTACTAACCAGAGTGGATAAACAAAAGTAGACGGCTGCCCACACCCCACCTGTGGGGTCTGGAAAGGAGGGGTTGGCACCTCACTCTGGACACAGCCCCCCGCTCACTGCTTGCATGCACACTCCAGGCTGCTGCTCGGTAGAAAGTGAGGCACCCATCTCCTTCCCATGACTTCTTCCTGCCCCTCCCCCCATGTCTGACTCCTTCGTGCTGCCCCCACCCTGACCTGACCCCGAGCTTACCTTCCGCACCATAGTACTGGTAACATCGAGGCTCGGCTTGTCAGGGAAAGGCACCATCATGTCATAGAGGTTGTCCCAGCTCTGGGCCCACATGTCCCCTAGACACAGCAGGGGAACCAGTCAGCTTCGCTCCCTGGCTGGCCAGCTTCCTCCCTGCCTGCTTTCCCATGTGTGTCCCTGAGCAGCCCTCTGGGTCCCTGGCACCTGGACCTTGGGCATTCAAGGGTAGCGGTCTGCTCGGCACCTCAGCCCCACTCATGCTCCTGATTGCTCCAGGTTCCCCGGGGTTGGCAGTGTGAGCCCAAGTGATGCTGCTGGGGTCCTTCCTGTTGGTGCTGGGGTCCTTGCCTCCCAACGCTGAGGCAGGGCCACAGGGCTTACTTCCTGGGACATCATCTAAAATGATTTTTCCTCCCCCGCTGGACCTGGAGTCAAAGTCTGCAGTGTGACTCCTAGCTCCACCTTTCACTAGTTCTCTGTTCTCTGCGCTCTGCCAAGTCTATGCACCTCAAGCCTCGGGGTCCCCGTCTGAAAAGCAGGAATAGTCACGATGATTGAGAAGGGCCACCTGCTTTACTGGGCTGTGGAGTGAGCCACGTGGGCTCGTGTGCGGGGGAGTGCACAGGATGGTGCTCTAAAATGTGAAGCGCAAGGACGATCCATGGGACACATGTGGAGACGAGGCGATGTCCTTACCCAGCAGGTGAGCAGGGATGGGTCCTCTGAGGTTGATGTATGTGTCTCCATATCGGCGGTGCAGTGCACGCCGGACGTAGGCATGGAGGTTCAGGTAGAGGGGCTCCACTTGATGGTAGAGATGCTCCAGATCTTCCACGAAGGTGGGTGACTCATACCAGGAGCGCCAGTAGGCCCCTGTGTCTGCGAAGCCTGGGGGAGGGTGTCGGGGTGGAGCTCAGGTCCAAGGCCCTGGCACCTCTGTGGCCAGCTCTTGCTTCGCCATCCCCCTGGCCCGGGACCTGTGTGTCTGCCAGCTAGTTGGAAAAGATGGCTTGGGGATGGCTGCTCTGCCAGTTTCCAACTAGGGGTTGTTCCAACTCCAGCTAAACAGATGCTGGAGAGGCAAAGATGAGCGCTAGGTCTTCGAGGTGTGCCAGAGGGGCAGTGTGAGGGCCACACAGATGGGGCTCCAGCCGCTCCCACCATCCACTGTCTGGGCGAATTTGTAATGGAGTCATTGTAACAGCCACTCTGCCTCAGGGGTGGGGCTCCGTGGGGACCGGGGATGGCGGAGCACCTGGCAAGCTGGGAAGGGCAGCACTCACTCACACCACGGACGGGGTGGGTCAACTCACCATCCTTCTGGTAAGCCTCATTGCTGAGGGCGGTGAAGTTCTGGTAGAGGGGCTTCAGCGGGGTACCCACTGCATTGTGCCAGCCCTCCCAGGCATAGAGCAGCAGGGCGTAGTTTCTTGAGATGGCCATGATGTGGGTGAGCTCTGAGACACGGGTGAGCAGGGTCAATTGGTTCCACTGAAGGCAGCAGCCGTCTTCAGTAGAGCTCCCATGCCAGTCCTCACCATTTCTACCTGCTTCCTCAACATCATGATGCCTCCTCAAAGCCAAGGGCCGCCCGCCGGCTGGGTGGATGGGGCTGGAAGCTATACAAGAGGGGCCCTTGTCCCTAGGGAAGTGAGGCTCTAAGGTGGTGGATGCAAAGAGGCCATAAGGAGGCCAAAACCTGGACAGACCCTTCATTGGTTGGAGTTGCTAACCTCAGGTCACCTGGTGGATGGGGGTGTCGGTGGGGGGGGGTTAGGCAGAAGTCACAAGGGCTCTAAATCCTGTGGAGGGCTCTTGGGAGACTGAGAGGACCCATGAAAGGGAAAAACCAGGCAGCCAGGAGGAAGGCTAGTGAGGATGGGAGAGGCCAAAGCACCCACGGAGGTAGGGGTGGGGGTGGGAGTGGGGTGGGGGCTGACAGCTGGAGGTTTCAGAAATCAGTGTGCCAGGAGAAGCAGGGGTGTGGGGGAATCTGACAGTCCAGCCCCAAGTGGAGGTCAATGCCTTTGGGTTTACCCATTCCCTCTGCGGGCCCTCCCATTAAACCACACCCTCTTCCTGGGTACAGCAGCAGCAGCATAATGGGGAAGGGCTGGGAAGTCCCAGCAGAGAGAGACAAGTAGAGACAGAGCCATACCTGGGTCCAGGGACCAGCAGATGGCAGTCTTGTTGGGATAGAAGCAGACCCTAGCCGTGGAGTAGATCTTGTTCATGTTGCTGAGCAGAGAGTTGTACTGCGGAGTTAGAGTGGAGAAAATGTGAGCAGTGAACAGCCCCTAGGGACAATCGGGCTGTCCCCTCCTCTTTTTGCTAGGGTGAAAAGGAGGCCCGGAGAGGGGATGTGGCTTGGGCAAGGCCCTCGTGGCACTCGTGATCACTAATATACTGATTCCCCTTCCTGTGGAGGCAGCCTGTGGAGGTGGAAACAAGCGTCCTTAGAGTTTGGGATGGGGTTCAAGTCCAAGCTCAGTCACCACCTTGCAGAGAGGGCGGATCTCTCTCACTCTCTGCCCTTGATGCCTTCTCAGTCCTCAATCTTTAGGAAGCCCACAAGCCAAACTGGACTATGGAGAAATTTTGAAAACCCCCCTTTCATCTGTTTACCTGAATTTCGCTTTCTATACCCCATCTCCAAGGGAAATCAATATTCCAGGGAGCCATTCCGTGCTCACAGAGGCTTCCCCTACAGTCAGGGTACGTACAGATCCCAGGGTCCCTTCCTGCCAGGCCTGCCCCGCCTCCACCCCCCGCCAGCACACAGTTGCCCTGGAAGGCATGCTGGCCACTTCTGCCTCCACCCCTCAGGTCCACCAGGCCCACCTGCTGCCGCTTTTCCACAGGCAGGTTGGCAGGGCCCAGGGTGCGCACACCACTAATGACCCTTCGCAGGATCGGGTCGCTGAAGTTCTGCCAGATTGGGTCGTAGAGCTCCTTGGCCTTCTGTCCCCAGACCTCAGCAAACTCCTGGTTGAGCAGGGCTGCTTCCTCCTGTGGGCACCGGAGGGGATACAGGGGACGCCATGGCGCTGGGCAAGGGGAGGAAGGCCAGGGGCTCCTGGACACTGGGGCTTGTGGGAGCCCTGCTCCCTCCTCTTGGGGGTCAGGAACTGGGGGAATCGGCCTCAGGTGGCCGGTGGAGCAGAAACGGGCCAGAAGAGAGGTGGGCGGAAAGTAAATAGTGATGAGCAGTGACAGGAGCAGTGAGAGAGGGGTAATTTGCGGCTACAGGGGATGAGCGCCCAGAGCAGAGGGCGCACCCTCAGTGAAGAATGCCTCTGACCCAGGCCGATGTCATCCCAGGGCGCTGCCACCTGGGGTGACTCGAGGTCAGGCGAGCCAGCCTTATCCATTTGGTTCTTGGATTGGGCACGGACCATGTGCCCAGCACCGTGCTGGGACACCCCCCGCCTGTCCAGTGGGACGCAGAGGGATCGGAGGCGCCCGCGGGTTCCATCGGGTCCCAGAGGCTCAGGGGCCGGGGGGCGTTTTTTTTTTTTTTTAGCGCCCGGCCGCAGGCCTGTGATTGGGCGTCCGGGCCCCGCCCCCGCCCCGGGCCCGCGCGCCCACCTGGCGCCGCGCATTCTCCTCGGTGATGTTGGTGTCGAACGCCCAGCTGGCGACCGTGCTCTGGTACATCACCAGCTCGGCGCTCGAGTTGAAGCTCTGCACGAAGAGCTGCGCCCCGGCCTCGTCGGCGGCAAAGTTTCCGGGCTGCAGGTCGGGGTCGAGCGCCAGGGCGGCGGGCGGCGTTAGCAGCAGCGGCAGCAACGGCAGCGGTAGCGGCAGCAGCCCCCGCCCTGGACGGCCGGACGCGGCCCCCATGGCGCGGTGCGCGGTGTACGGCGCGGCGCGGCGCTGCCCCTTCTCCCGCGCCGCGTCCGCCCTGCGGATTATAAAACCCCGCCGCCGCCTTCCGACACACCCCCACCTCCCCGCCCCACCGCGCTTCCTCCCCGACTCCAAAGTCCCCCGGCTGCGGGCCTAACGGAGCGGGGCGGGGACCGACGCTTTCTGGCCCGCCTGGGCAGGGGCGCCTGCCCGGGGAGGGGCCAAGAGGGCCCCCCGCGAGCTGCAGCCCGGGGGGTGGCGGATGGGGCTCAGGTCAGGCTCTCACAGAGGCGTCTGGAAAGGGGGACCCGCCGCCCGGCGCGCGCGCGCACACACACGCACACACACACGCACACACCTCCGAGGCTGAGGGAGCCAGCAGTTTGCCGGAACACCCGAGTGTGCACACGGTGCCCTTTCCTTGCCATCACCCAGACTCGGCGCAGAGACCCGGGAGCCCCGCGGCGTCCGGGGCTCAATCTCCCGGCCTAACCGCCTCAGGCCTCTCTGGGCTACGGAGTGACAAAGTGGCGGAGCTGTCCGCGGCGTCGCTAGTGCAGCAGAGATGGGGTTAATGATCAGTCACCAGGTCCAGCTTCTTCACCAGGCCTTGGGGGACGGGGGTGTGGCCTGCACCGGCCCGGGAAAGTTTCGGCTTTGGAGGCGCTCGGGGGAGGTGCTGCAGCAAGGCTCACCTGCGGACTGGCCGGGGGACTACCAGGAAAGGGGGGAGAACGGAGGGGCCGTTACTGGGAGGGTTTGTCTAGAGGCACAGGAGCGCTGGCACACATGTCCCCTTCCCACTGGGGACACGAGCTGTCAGTGGCTTACGCAGAAACAACCACAGAGACTTGCAGCCTTCGCAAACTACAAGATGAGCCTCCAGATAAGAATTAACCCTCTTTGTGACAGATGAAGAAATTAAGACTCAGGTTTGAGTGGCTTGCTCCAAGTCACCTCAGGTCTCCACACTCCCCATCATTCTTTTCCTGTATCATCCATGTGTCCCTCCAAGGGACGAGCACAGGGAGGGAAGAGAGTGGCATCTGCTTGAGGTGGTTGTGGAAGTTGAGGGTCCTCCCCTAACCCCTCAGCAGCACGGTGTCTGTCTCCAGAGGTGGGAGGACCCTATACCCTAGCAGACCTGGACAAGGGTGTGGGAGGGGTGGTGGAAGACGCAAGAGGCAGGGCAGAGGCAGCAGGAAAGGGACAAACTTGGGTGCTTCCCCAGCCCATTGAGCTGCTTGAGACAGTTGGGAATCCCGGTATCTGCGTGGGGACGGTGCCTGAGGCTCCGAAGGACACATGGACTCCCCTTGTCATGTGGAGTATGTGCCGGAGGCTGTGACCTGAGTACCCCTGAGATGATTTATCAGATGACATGGTGCCAGGGTGAGGTGTGCGAAGGATTGATGGGTAGAGGTGGGGAGGAAGGTGGTTGCTCCAGAGGGGAGGCAGGTTGGTGTTGTCCTTAAACTGGGTGGAGGGGGGACAGGCAGGGGAAGAGGGTGGATAGCTGGGGCCCTCTGGCTTTCCCTCATGCCAAGGGACACAGGTGCACCTCAGGGCTAACTAGGTGGACCCCTGTGACCAGAGCTGTCCTAGCAAGGGGGAGGGCCCAAGCAGGGGGGTGAAGCGGGGCGCCTGGGCTCTCCTTCTCAGAGCCATGTGGCTCTCGGGTGGTCCTAAGAGCTCGGTTTTCCATACTTTGAGGGCAATGAGCCGTGTGCACACGAGTGAGCTGCTGTCTTCCGGGAGGAAGGAATCTCCACTGGTGGCTTGCAGTGGTGGTGGGGGTAGGGGTGGTGGTGTTGAGTCTAACACCCCTTCAGGCCCTGAAGGAAGGGTAAGGGTGGGGCATGATGGGTGGAGTGGAAGAAGAGCCTGAGGCTTAGCTTGTAACTAGGGAGCCTTTCTCTGTCATAGAAAAGAAACCCAAGGAAAGCAGGATGGAGGCAGATATCAGCTGGGACTGCCCTCTGAAGAGCTCCCCTCTGAGAACCAGATCTAGGAGGACCATAGAGCAGGCTGGTCCATTCTTAGGCCTCTGTGGCATTGTGATGATGTCTATAGAACATCTGGGTTAGGACAGAGTTCAGCATGGAACAGCTTCTGCCTCACTGAAAAATAATAGAAGCAAAGGTAAATGGATTGGAAGATAATCTCATCCCCACGGTTTATGAGGAGCAAACGGATACCAGGGCTGGTTGGAGGCGTCACTCCGCACCTCCCTAATGGTCACATTTACTATAATAGCCTACTTCCCCACTACACCATCAGTTCCAGGAGACGTAGACTGGGTTGACCTTAGTCTCTGGTTTTCCCAGAGCTCAGCACAGTGCCTGGCACAAAGTAAGCCCTCATTCAAGGAAGGGAGGTATGTGGATAAAAGGAATAAATATCATTCATATTAGTTTTCCAGGCGGCAGGCTCCCAGCCTCCTGCAAGAATAACAGGAAGGGCCACAGCTCACTAATTTGGAATTTGTAATAATATTGATGCGGTAACCTTGATCCCAATGAATAAAAATTAAAAATAACTTCACTCTCTCTCTCTAGGGTCTTATTCATGAGGGAGAGGTATAATAAGAATACACGTTACATTTGGATAGCACTTTAGACCTCCTAAATTCTTTTGTGGGAATTATCTAACTTGATATTGGTAATAACCTTGAGAGGTAGGACAGAGATAAGGGCCTCTGGTCAGTCAGTTACTTCTCAGCTGCCATCAAAACAATGGAGGGTATTCTGATTTCTATAGGAGGAGGTCAGTATGTTTAGGCCAGTGCACAGAGCTGTGGATGCCCGACCCAGCAAAGGAAATGCAGTCTGCAGTCTGCTTGGGAGGTCACTCACTATCTCCATCTCTCTTCTAGGGAAGGAGGAATCACCAGTTATCACAGTGTGAGAAAAAAAATCCCTTAGAAAATATGCGCCAAAATGGAATAAAATTTGAGCGTCTATAAATAAACTCTTACATTATGTTCAATTGATTTTTTGATAAGGGTGCCCAGACAATTAAATGGGATAGAGGGAAAGGGAAGAAATTCTTTTTAACAAATGGTTCTGGGACAACTGGATTTCCACTTGCCAGAGAATAAAGTTGGACTCCCTCCTCATACCATTTACAAAAATTAGCCCAAAATGGATCATAGACAATGTGAGGGCTAAAATCATAAAACTCTTAGAAGAAACACGGATACAAATCTTTGTGACCTTGGATTAGGCAATAGTTTCTTAGATGTGACACCCAAAGCGACATAAGAAAAATTAGGTAAGGGACACCTGGGTGGCTCAGTCCGTTGGGCGTCTGCCTTCGGCTCAGGTCATGATCTCGGGGCCCTGGGATCGGGTCCCGCATCGGGCTCCCTGCTCAGCGGGGGGCCTGCTTCTCCCTCTCACACTCCCCTTGCTCGTGTGCTCCCTCTCTCGCTGTCTCTGTCAAATAAATAAATAAAATCTTTAAAAAAAAATTAGGTAAATTAGACTTTGTCAAAATTAAAAACTTCTGGGCTTCAAAGGACACCATCAAGAAAATGAAAAAGACAAGCCATGAAACAGGAGAAAATATTTGCAAAGCACGCATATTATAACAGACTTGTGTCCAGAATATATAAAGAACTCTTACAACTCAAAAAGTCAAATAACTCAATTTAAAAATGGGCAGAGGATTTGAATAGACATTCTCCAAAGAGATACACAAATAACCAATAAACACATAAAAGATGCTCAACTTCATTAATAATCAGGGAAATGCAAATCAAACCACAGAATGAGCTACCACTTCACACCCACCAAGATGCCTAAAATAAAAAAGACAAGGCACTTGGCTGGCTCACTCAGAAGAGCATGTGACTCTTGATCTCTGGGTTGTGAGTTCACACCCAGCATTGGATGTAAAGATTGCTTTAAAAAATATAAATTTTAAAAATTTTAAAAATATAACAAATGTTGAGGATGTGGAGAGATTGGAACCTTTATACACTGCTGGTGGGATTGTAAAATGGTGCAGCCACTTTGGGAAGCAGATTGGCAGTTCCTCAAACTGTTGACCATAGAGTTACCTCGTGACCCTGCAACTCTATTCCGAGGTATGTACCCGAGAGAATTGAAGATGTGTCCACACAAAAACTTTTACACAAATGCTCAAAACAGCATAAAATTGTTCATAATAGCCAAAAATGGGAAACAACCCAAATTTAGACAAACAAAATGTAATCTGTTCATACGACGGAATATTATCCCGCCATAAAACAAAATGAAGTATTGATTATATGCCACAAATATTGATGCTAATACATGCAACAACATGGATGAACCTTGAAAAACATCACGCTAAGTGAAAGCAGTCAGTCACGAAAGGCTACATATTTTATAAACCCATTTATATGAAATTTCTAGAATAGACAAATCCATAGAGACAAGAAGTAGATTAGTGGGTGCCAGGGACAAGGGAGAGGGGAATTGGGAGTGACTGCTAAAGGTATGGAGTTTCTTTACGGAATGATGAAAATGTTCTGAAAGTAGCAGAGATGGTGGCCCACCTGTGAGCATACTGAAAACCACTGAATTGTACACTTTGAAATAGGGAATTTTATAGTATATGAATTATATCTCAAAGCCGTTTACTAAAAAAATATGCTCAAATGTTTACTTCTATCATTCTACGTTCATCAAGAAATCTGATTATCGACAGGTTTTCAGAGAAGCTGTGGTTCTCTTACTGAATACCCACCCACTCCTTCTGGTTTAGCTAAAACCTACCCATCTCTAAAAGCCCAGCCGGTAAATAGCTCTCTTTCCTGAGTCCCTGCTAATCTCTCTTTTCCATATTTATTCAGCATTAACTCACACAGGCACCTGAAGTAAAGTGTAGGGTAAATAGCACTGGATTAGTAGCCAGAAAAACCTGGGCCATACTTACAAGTTTTATGACCTGAGCAAAATAATCTCTCCGAGCCTCAGTTTCTCAGTTTCGTCGTGTGTAAAATGGCTGTAAACGCTTCTACCCATCCTCCCTCGAAGGGTTGTGAGAAAATGAAGACAGATCCCTTGTCAGTTGTCACACAAAGCCAAGATGTTATTCATATTCTAAAAACCATCAGCTTCCATTCATTATATGCACGGCACTGGCCTGAAAGAGAAATACAAGATTATTACCTTTAATGTAAAAAATGGCATGAAGAGATTAGGTCCCTGAGGCCATGTGCTAAAAGGCTGTTATCTAGTAGGTGCTAAGGAGTTGGAAGAAGGCTTCACCAGGCTGCAGGGTACAGGCAAGACCACTTCCTTGGGAGGAAGGTAGAATCTGAGAGAGGTAGGCCCCCAGGCAGAAAGCAGGAGCCCAGTATGGGAGTGGAGTAACAAGGATGCTGGGAGGCCAAGGTGAGCACAGTTTCTTTAGACTCAACCAGCACTGTCCAGTGGAACTTTCCTGCGATGGTGGAAATGTCTGTCCACCAGAAATATAATGAGAGCTGCATATAGAATTGTATATTTTCTGCAAACCACATTTAAAGAAAATGAAAGAGAGATAGCATTCATTTTAATAACATTCATGGAGTAATAATTTGATATTTTATTTAAGCTGATATATCCAAAATATTATCATTTCAACATGCAATCGTTATAAAAATTAGTAACGAAAAATTTTACATTTGTATGTGTGTGCTAAGTCTTAAAAATCTGGTGTGCATTTTACACATCACAATTTGGATGCTAAATTTTCAAGTTAGAGTGAAATGTAATCTTACCAAAGCAATAGAGTTGTGTTCAATGGAAAACCATTTTGTACGGCTTGCTTTTAAATTAAAATTAATTAAAGAAAATTAAAATCCAGTCACAATGGCCACATTTCAGATGTTCAGTAGCCACATGTGGCTAGTGGTTTTCATGTTGGTCAGCTCAGCCCTAGAGTTGAGGTTACGAGGGTAGGTTGTGGGATTGAAGCTGGAGACAGCTTCTAAATCCACACCTCCAGCCTGGACCTCCCTGGGCTCTAGGCGCATGCTCTACTGCCTTCCAGAATTATCTGTCTGGCGTCTGGATTAAGAGGGTGATGACCATACAACCCCTTTCCCCCAGAGGCCACCCCACCGTGGAAATGCAGGATCCTAGCTTTGCAGGGTACTTTAAAGCTCACCTAGCCCAGTTGCCTTCAAATGGGATCCTGGACCTTAGGGGTCCTTGAAGGTGCTCACGAGGGTCAGATAACCACTTCCAACTGAAATCCTACATTTCCCGCTTATCGTGAGATGAGAACCTAGTGGAATTAGGGTATTGGAGGTAGCCTTTCGTTTTTAAAAATGTCTTCTTTTTACGTAATATATATGTTGTAAATAATATAAATATGTATGTTGACATATCTAATGTAGGTTATGAAGCATAACAAAACGAACACCATAAACTCCCTCTGCCACATTATTCTTGTCTAGCTCAGACCCATCTTTCCCTTTTCTGTCTTCTGCTCCCAGATGCACCCACACTGACTCCCCTGAATGTCATGTTTATGGCTTTCTTCACTTTTAAAGATTTATTTATTTATTTGCGAGCAAGAGCACACAAGCAGGAGGGGCAGAGGGAGAGGGAGAGAGAGTCCCAAGCAGACTCTGCACTGAATGCAGAGCCTGACAGAGGGACTCAATCCCGGGACCCTGAGATCATGGCCTGAGCCGAAACCAAGACCGTCGCTCAACTGAATGTGTCATCCAGGCCCCCCGGCTCTCTTCACTTTTAAAGAATAGTTTCAGTGCTTTGTATGTCTAAACATGACACTGTTTAGTTTTGCTTGTGTAGGAATTTTATGAAAACAGTGTCACCTAGGAATGTACTGAAGAAAAAGGAAAATACATGGCTGTGCGAAGACTTGCATGTAAAGCTGTGTTATTCAAAGCAGCTGAAAAGTGCAAACGACCCAGATGTCCACCAACTTGTGAATGGGTGAGTGACACGTGGTATTATCCAAACCACGGAATATTATTGGACATTAAAGAGGAATTAAATTCTCACACATGCTCAGCAGGGAGTCTGCTGGAGATTCTCTCTCTCCCTCTCCCTCCGCCTCTCCACCCCACCACGCCCTCTCTCTCTAAAATAAATAAATGAATCTTTAAAAAAAAAAGAAAAAATACATGAATTATACTTTGATAAAGCTTTATTCAAAAAGCTTTAGAGTCTTCTGAGGCATGTTTTTTCTCTCACAGTTGTGATTCTGAGACTTTACTGGTGCTGTTGCACAGGGTAGTGGTTCATTTATTTTCACAACTGTATGCTAGTCCACCACCCAGCGTGATGACACCACGATTTATTTCCCCAGGCTCTAATTCTGTCATTGGACATATGAGTTACCTCTTGTTTTTTGCTATTACAAAACAATATGCCATTAACATGCTTGTACACATCTCCTTGGCATCCGTAAGTAACTGTATGTACGTTGAACTGAATAATAAAATATCAGGGCTTGTATATTGTATGTCTTTTTTTTTTCACTTCATTTTTCAGAAATTCATTTTTTTTTGTAATTTACAAAACAGTTGTTTCCCCAGCATATTGAAAAGTAAAAACAAAACTGGTCCTCATTGAGAAATACTGCTCTAGGGAATACACTGGGAGTAAAATTGCTGAGTCAAGGGTATGCAGATGTTCAAAGACATGCAAAAGTTCAAGGGTGTCCAAATGTCAAACTGCTTTCTAAAATACTTATACTGGGGGTGCCTGACTGGCTCAGTTGGTGGAACGTGTGACTCTTGATCTCAGGGTCGTGGGTTACCACGTTGGGTGTGGAGCCTACTCAAAATAAAAATACATAAGTAAAAGACAAACAAAACAAAATTATTGTACTGATTTGCACTCCTGCCAGCAGTGGGTGAGAGCTCCTACGCTGCTCTCCATCTTCACCAACACACACTCTTGTCCAATTTTTTTTTTTTTAAAGATTTTATTTATTTATTTGATAGAGACAGAGACAGCCAGCGAGAGAGAGAACACAAGCAGGGGGAGTGGGAGAGGAAGAAGCAGGCTCATAGCAGAGGAGCCTGATGTGGGGCTCGATCCCATAACGCCGAGATCACGCCCTGAGCCGAAGGCAGACGCTTAACCGCTGTGCCACCCAGGCGCCCCTCTTGTCCAANGTCCAATTTTTTTTTTTTTTTAAAGATTTTATTTATTTATTCGACAGAGATAGAGACAGCCAGCGAGAGAGGGAACACAAGCAGGGGGAGTGGGAGAGGAAGAAGCAGGCTCATAGGAGGAGCCTGATGTGGGGCTCGATCCCATAGCACCAGGATCACGCCCTGAGCCGAAGGCAGATGCTTAACCGCTGTGCCACCCAGGCGCCCCCCCTCTTGTCCAATTTTTAAACTTGTGCCAATTCTGTGAGTAGGACACGTTTTCGTTCCCTTGCTGCTGATGAGTTGAACACCTTTCTATGTGTTTAGCGGGCATTTGTGCTTCCTCTTCCGTGCTGTTCCTGTTTGTTTCCTTTGCCCATGTCTTTTCTTCTTGACTGATACCGTTCTTCAAATATGCTGGTTAGTAGTCCCTTGTCATTTAAATGTGCTGCAGATAGAAGTCCCAGCTTATGACTTGTTTGCATTTCCTTGGGGTGTTTCAGTCACAGACGGTCTTTCTTTAAAAGTAGCTGGATTTTATCTTTTGGGTTGGCTCCTCTTCACTCCCTGTAGCTGTTGGCCCCTGGAGACCAGGGTCAAAGCCCCTACTAAACTGACAGGCTCTGGAGCAGAGCATGGACAGCCCCTTTGAATCTGTACCCTCCTGCCCCCAGTCTCACATCAGCCCCACCGTATACTCAGCTGTTTCTTCTGGAGCTTTCTTTTTTTCTCCACCAGAGTCTTTCTCTGCCCCTCGGACCCACCTGTCGGCTTGAACAACCCCCAAGTTATCCCAGCTCTGGCACAAGTTCCTTTTGAAAAAACCAGTCCAGAAATCTTATTTATGTATTTACTTACTTATTTTTACACCTATTAAGCAATGAACTCTTAGGCAACATGTTGCAGCCGCTCAGGCTCCTGGCCACCCGTCCTCCCCAAGCTTGCATCTCTGGGCGGAGCAGGTCGGTGCGTCTGTTGAACCCAGGTAACTTTCCCTTTGGCTTCTTTCTTTTTCTCATCATTTTCCTTCCCACGTTTCAGGAAGCTATCTTGGCTCTTGGAGCGCTTAATATGCTCAGTACGTACGTTAATTCTCTTGGCAAGAAACTTGCCCTTAACTTGTTTGTTTCCAACAATGCCAACAGCATGCTGGGTAACACTGCAGGCTCTTCCAATTTTGCCATGGTAACATTTGTGGGGCAGTCCTTTTTGAATAGTGCCCATTCCCTTGATGTCGACAATTTCACCTTTCTTGAAGATTCGCATGCATGTGGCCTAAAGAGCGACTCGGTGTTTTCTAAAAGGCCGAGAGCGCACACAGTGCTGCCTCTCTCCTTTCCCTTTGGGCCCGACGTTTTGGCACCTTGCTGGAAGAGGGGGCTCTGGCCGAAAGGCACACCTCCTCTTAGAAGCATTTCCAGCCCCCCCACCACGGCTGAGTCACCTCTTCTGTTCAGTGGGCTTAGCCTGCCTAAGCATCCGATGATTAACAGGAGACAGGTGTTTGACTATTAAAATGGGATACTTTTTTCCTTTGAATAAGTACAGTTTATGAAATACAGTTTTTCAAGACATGGGATTCCTTAACACTGGGATGTTTGAGAGGAGAAAAATGGTTGGGAACTCTTACCAGTGATGCCTATGGTAGCCTTGACATCCCCTGCCTCCACTTGAACGTTTCCAGGGACAGGAAGCTCACTACCTTCCTGGTGGGCTGGACTGCTCTAGTTGTTAGGAACTGTTTCTTACGCCAACTGCGTCTCCTGCCTCATCATTTATACTTGACTGTTCTTCACTCTCCTCTCTAGAGAAATACCTAGTGAGTCTTCTCTCTCTTTGACACCACGACCCTCCAGCATGAGAGGTAGTAGCATCCATGTCTAGCTCTGTCTCCTTTGCTCCAGGAGAAATTTATCACCTTCAGTGATTCCTGGGAAGAGACGGTTTCCAGATTCCTCTGCACTTGATCACCCTCTTGTGAACAGACTGCAGATTTTCTGCATCCCTTGTAAACTGTATACCCTTGTTTGAGGAAAGCCTCAGGGCTGATCTAACAGTTGGAGGGGGCGGGGCTGATCCAGTCAACGTGAATCTGTTGGTGCAGCCGCGGAGGGTGGGGGCTGTTCTGACAGCCTCGTCAGCCCCGGGGTTCCCACAGAACCCGGAACCCGGGAGCTGATGAAAACCACTTTGTTTATGTGCGTTGTTACCGTCTCCATGCAGCTATCTGTCCAATTCACCCTTCTGCTTGGCCTCAGCCACTCCTCTCTTTTGAGAAAGTTTTCTTAACTTTCGCGTCTCCTTTTAACTCTCCCCACAGCTTCATGTCAAGCACAAATTGAATAAGCAAGATATGTTTTTAAAAAATGTTGGGGGGCACCTGGGTGGCACAGCGGTTAAGCGTCTGCCTTCGGCTCAGGGCGTGATCCCGGCGTTATGGGATCGAGCCCCACATCAGGCTCCTCTGCTATGAGCCTGCTTCTTCCTCTCCCACTCCCCCTGCTTGTGTTCCCTCTCTCGCTGGCTGTCTCTATCTCTGTCAAATAAATAAATAAAATCTTTAAAAAAAAATAAAATAAAAAACGTTGGGATTCCACAGACAATGCCCCGTGGCAACTAAGTATCCTTGGACTCTGTCTCTATATTACCCTCTGCCTTTGGGGTGCCAGGCCCCCGGCTCCCAGGAAGCAGGGCCAAGGGGAAGGGGCGTTTCTTCACTCCGGGCCCAGGGTGAAGCCCAGCTTTGCCATAGCTGTGGACAGTGACAACCCGTCTCCGCCTCCCAGGCCAGGAACCTCTGAGTAATCTTTGACTCATAGCTGTCCTGTCTCCTATTGCCTAATTTTGCCTGGTCTTCATTAAAAATGTCTCCCTGCTTTTCTTTCTCTCACTTGTTCCTCTGCACATTTCTCCTGAGACCACTGTGTTTATGCCAGAGGATGGTCTCACCAACACAGACTACCCGGATGTTTAACAAGCAATTCCTGAAGACGTGATGGGCCCTTGAGCCCCCGCTAGGGGTGTTGCTTGGGCTGAGCCCTGATAGAAGGGGTAGTTGATCTGATTGGGCCAGTTGTTGGAAGACACATTTCAAGCAGAGGAAACAAATTTATGCTCAGCACTCGGATGTGAGGAGAGGCTGGAAAAGCAGGCCGAGGCTGCCAAAGCCAAGGTGGGCGGTCAGACTTCCTCCTAAGGAAGGCTTCAGGTTGGGCAGTGCCCTAACAACATTTGTATTTTAGAGCCATCAGTGAAGATGTGATTAGCAAACTTAAAGGGTCTGGAGGTGGTGGGAGAAGACAGTGGGCTAGGGTCCCCCAGAGTCTGAGGGAAGTGGTAGATTCAGGGGTGTGCCAAGGGAGGTGGGACTGAAAGGAGGCAGGAGCTGGCTGGTTGGAGGGGAAGGGTGGAAGATTTGAGGGGAGTGAGAATGCATTGAAAGACATGTTCCTAGGAGAGGAACATTGTAAAAGCAGGTTTGAGTGGTGAGAAGGAAAGGACATGAAGACTTGGTGTTGGAAGGTGCTGGTTGTTCAGTGTGAGGAGGTGGGTGACTGAGGAGCCAGCTCTTCTCACTCCCACAGCTGCTATGGGTCCTCTGGTCCACTTGTCCTCCATGGGATCCTTTGTGCCTTTTTTCTGCCTGCCTTCTGCCTGTTGAGATGCTGCTGCACCCCACAGAACATCCATCCCAGAGAACCTTCAGGAGGTGTTGAGTCCCTCCCCCTCCCCAGGTCCACCATATTTTCCATCTCAATCCCTGTTCAGTGACTGTGGAGACGCAGGTGAGGGCTGCGTGCAGAGGACTGAGGAGCATTCAGAGTCCTGTTCTAGACCCTTGTCCTTCCATAAAGCCAGGCCTGGCATTTGCCCTGATCATATCTCCTTATCCATTGCACCAACATTAATGGTCCCTCCTATGCTGTGGGTGCCGTGTGGGTGCTGGAGATACAACAGTGTACAATATATCAGGCCATGTCCCCTGACCCAGGCATCTAAGTCCTTTATATATCTTTTTTTTTTTTTTAGTGCTTTATATATCTCAATTCATTTAAATTTCCTAGCAATCCTATGGGTTAGCTACTATCTGATTCCCATTTTACAGATGAGGAAACTATGGCACAAAAACTTTAGTAAGTAGACTCAGGTCACTCAAGTGGTGGAGCCCAAATGCAAAGGCAGGTAAATGCCCCCACTGTGAGCCACTGCACTGTCCCCGCCTGCTCTCCCCTCCATAAGGCTCACTGTCTCCATCTACTTTCACGGGATATGTCGAGTGCCATCCTCTTTAGAGCCGGGAAGTTCTTATTTTTAATCCCAAATCTTAAACCCATGTCTCCGGTTTTGCTCCTGGTGAGGTGACCTCTATTGCAGTCCCTGCATGAACTTGGACAGACAAGACACCTTCCTCTTCCCAGCTCTGTGTGGTTCCTCTGGCCCCACCTGCTCACAGCAGCGCCCAGCCCCCCCCCCATCTCACTGCTACTGTCCCCACCTATGGACCCTCATCATCTCTCACGGGCCCCTCCTCTGCTCTCCCGCCTCCGTCTCTCCCCCTGAGGGCCATTCTCATGGGCAGCCTGGGAATGGATGCTTGTCCTAAAGCACAAACCTGAAAACAGCGTCTGTTGGCAAAAGGCTTCTCTCATCATCTGACGGATGAAATCCGCACTCCTCAGCGTGAAGTCCAAAGTCCTTCCTCATGTGGCCCCTGCCTCCTCCACATCCCCAGTTCTGGCCCTTCCTCCACAGGTCCTTGTATCAGTGTTCCCGGAGGCCCATCACTGGCGACTCTGGCCTTGATAAAGTGTTCGAGAGTCAGCAAGAAAGGGAGCAAAATAATAGTCAGATATAAAAAGTCAATCAGCATATATCAGCCAAGTGGCCAGTTGTCCTTTCTTGGTCACAATATCTTTTATACCAAATATCCTTTTTTTTTTTTTTTGGAGTTAAAATATTTTTTCATAAAATGGTGGTGTGAGAAAATGACATATTTTTAAAAATGTCTTTACTTGGCAAACTAGAAAGTATTTGTGACTCCAGTCAGATTCCATCTTTTTCCTGATGACTCAGTGGTCTATGGAAACTGTCCCAACTCTCTGGCCCCGGGGTCTTTCCTGCCTCTCTTGGTCCTTCTGAATGGAACTCCCCCCTCCTCCTGTTGCCTGGTCCTCAGCCGTCGTTCCTCCAGGCCTGGCCTGTCCTTTCTTTCCCAAAGCGAGGCCTCGACACTCAGCACAGCATGCGGGCATTGGCACATTTGTCTCCCCACGGGGCTCCGGGTGGTGGGAACAGGGCATGCTCATATTCACACTTCCAGAATCTGGTGCACCTGCTGCAGCCCAGGTACACGGCAGCTTTGCTGAGATCCTGACTAGAATGAGTCGGTTCCAACCTCCCTCACAGCAGGCATGGTTGTGGTGGTGGTGAGGGGCTGGGGGGTGCCCAGGCCTCGCTGGCGGCGGCGGGCAGGGTCTCCTGTTCCAAGGGCCCGGGAGAGGGCTCCGGAGCAACCCGTCCCCAGCCCCAGTGGGGCCCCAAGGAGAGCTCAGGGGCTTGGGGGTTCAGTTAGACACCCCAGACCTGCGGGTGTGTGTAGCTCGCGTGTTGTTCCCAGAGAGGGGCAGGGAAACTGCCCACACTCTGGAGTGTGCTGGAGATTATCATCTGCCTCCTGGCAGCCTAGGGAAGCTCAGGTCAGAAAGGAAGTCAGGGAGGGAGGGAAGGAAGGGAGCCCAGAAAGAGAAGCTGACAGGAGTGAAACAAGCCCGAGGGTGGCAGCAGAGACAGAAACCTGGGGGACCCACAGAGAAGTGGGGAGGGGCAGCTGCCATCGGAGTGGTGTGGTGGTGGGAGCCTGGAGCTGAGGGTCTGGCCAGCCTCCCTCCGGGCTGGAGGAGAGGCACCTGCCCGTTGGCTCTAACAGTCTCCGTTGTGGTATCCAGGGCACAGAAGGCAAATTCATCTCGGGGTCCACCCCTCACCTGTTGATGTCCAGGGCCCTGGCAAAGTCCTCTGAATCCCTAGGACCCCTGAGGGGCCACCAGCCCTGCTGTCAGCCCCAGCAGCAGCACCCTGACCCTTCCTGGCCTCCTCACCCTTTCCCTGAGGCCCTTCAATAAACTCCCTGAAGGCATCAAATGTGGGTCAGAGGAAGGACTCTTAGGCGAGAAAATGATATTTTACGTTAACTTGTAGTCATTTGTTTTAGGGAGTACCTCTTGAGAGGGCATTTTAAACAGCTGTCAGATAGTAAGTCCCACGTTGAGGGAAAGGCAGTAGTGGACTTCTGTGGCTAGACGGAGGCCACCTCATGTCACCCCCTTGAGAGTGAGGCGGTTGACCAACATGCATAGGAGGAAAGAATGTGAGCCGAGACCCTTCTATCTTAGCATACCTCTTCTGATGTCAGCTGGCAAGAAGGGTGCTGGGGCTTCTGGGGAGGAGCCTCGCCGTGGAGGAACCTGCACGGGGCCAGGCTCTGCAGTGGCCTGGTCATCTGGGGGACGGCTTGTGACCTGAGCGCTGGGGATGCCATGGGGGCGGTAAACAGAGCATGGGGCTGCCACAGAGCTCAGCAGCTCGGCTTGCTAACGTGGGGTCCCCACATTCGCTGTGTACAGCTGCCCAGGCAAGCAGGTGCAGCTGCGTCTTGACTTCATGGTGAAGCCAAGCCAGGACTGAACCCATGGCCAAAACAAGCCCTGGGGGTGCTTGAATTTATCAAATGAGGAGAGGCCCTTGGAAGGGGAGAAATACTCAGGATACATGAGAGTGCTCAAAGTCCCATCAATGTTAGGACGTGACATTGCCCTTCAAGCTGTAAAGGGCTATCGCTTCACAGGGGATAATGGGATGTGGGGATGGATGACTTATTAAAGCCTATAAGTAGTATCTTTGCCTTCCAAAGATACAGTCTTGGGTTCTGGAATCTAAGAGCCAGCCCTTGGGCAACATTCTTGGGCTCTGGAGCTTTAGAGAGAGACTTTGAAGCAAGCCTACCCAGAGACCTGAGCTACCGGCTGCTGCCAAAGCAGGAGGGCCCAGTTCCGGCCCTGCTCCAGAACAGGCCGCTTGGATCCCAGCTAGAGCAGGAGGCATGACCGGCTCACAGGAGGTGATGATGCAAGAGACAAGGATCAATTCGAACTGGGGTATCAGCTGAGAGGGGTGTAATTCTCCCTGGTTGGTAATGCCCACTTGGTAGTGTCTCCCGCTGACCGGCTGGGAGGGATCAAAGGAGCGTGGCTTCTTGGGTAAGGGAGGTTCTGAGCTAAGGTCAAGGCGCCTTCAAATCTAATCTGCTCTCAAAAAGGACCAGCTGGCCTGATAGGAGCCCTCAAGGTAGGAGGCGCTGGCCAAGGTCAAGAGAGTGTAAAGGATGGAGGTGGGAGGGGTGGAGCCGGGTTAAGTAAAACCTCTGACTCAGGACAGGTATGCTGCTAACTTGTTATGACCTTGGAAGAGTCACCAGCCTTAGTGTATTCATCAGTGTCTTATATGAGCGCCCCCTTTTTTTTGCTCTTCTGGGTTCAGCTGAGGTCTTACTTGAGAGGGATGCCACAAAGCCACCCCTGAGGAATGCTGCCTAAGCCTCTGCCCATCTCCCACCCCCTGGGGGCACCCTCTGGGCCATGGCTTGGTCACCCCTCACTCTTGGCTCAGCATGGCCATCACACCCTTGCTGCACTCCTGTCATGAGGTTGGCCAAGAAGCAAGGGGTATGGAGCTAGAGTTGGTATAGCTTTCAGAGTCAAGATGAGAACTCAGAGCTGTCACCAGCTTTGAACAAAGTGCAAGAGTCCTAGCCCTGCAGTTTATAGCTGGTTTGTGGAGTTGATTAGGTGGCTGTCCTTATCAGCAGGATCTCCCCTCCCTCCCCATGCCCCAGCTGACAACACCCAAGGCTCTGGCCACCCTTCGCCCCAGGCCTCTACCCTCGCTCTCCACGGTGAATGCCCCTAGCACTCACATAGCAGGCCTTCAATGTTTGTTGATCGACCGACCGACTGATCTACCCAAGGAGAAAAGCAGGAAGGTGGGGATGGAGAACACCACTGGGATACAAACCTCTTCCAGTTTTCTTCCTGGAAGGGAGAGCTGGCCCAGGGGAGTGAGGTCCTGGAGTTGGGCTCCAATGCCTCCTGCTCAGGCCATGCTGGACAAGCCTTACCGACTGTGATCCCACATCCAGATTCTAAACTACGTGAAGGACGTGCTCAGTAATCAGATACAGCTATGGGCCTGCAGACACTTCTTAGACGCCCTGAGAACTACTGCTGGTAGTTCTACTGTGACACACCTCACATCTTCAGCCTCTGCCCTCCTGGAGCTTCTGTTTGCATTCTTGCCTCACCTTCTGTATACAGTGTCTCCTCTGTTGGGGGAAGGGGTGTGTTAGAGGGCAGGGCAGGATGGAGTTGGCCACACACAGTCCTGCCTCAGGGCCTTTGCCCTTCTTCCCCCTTCCCTCTGCTGGATTTACCATCCTCTAGATCTTCACAGGGCCTGCATCCCTCTCTCCTCAGAAAGCCTTCCTCCTGTGACACTCCAGCCCTTCTCCTGCTTTACTTTCTTTGTAACACTTGCTGTTACTCACAACTAGGTTTCTGTGGTGGGTGCACACATACATGTCTGTGTGTGTTTGTTAGTTTACTTTTTAATTCTCTGTTGCCCCCACTTCATATAAGTTACATAAAAGCAGGACCTTCTGTTAATTGATTACTACCTCTCCAGGGCCCAGACTGTGCCTGACACAAACGGTGCCCAATAAACCTTTGCTGAAAGAAAGAAAAGCAGGGGGTGAGGAAGGAAGGAAGGAGGGAGGACGGGAGGGAGAAAGGAAGGGAGGGAGGGAGGGAGGAAGGGAGGAAGAGAGGAAGGGAGGGAGGAAGGGAGGGAGGGAGGGAGAGCCGGAGGAGGGAAAACAGACTTCCTACTGATTCCTCCCTCACCCAGGGGGCTGCACAGAAACACTCTGGGAGGTTGGAAAGCCCACCGCTTTCATGGCCTCCCACCTCAGGTACCCAGGGCCATCGTGCCCCCTCTTGCTCCGGGCTGGTCCGCACTGGTTATCTAGCCCACATCTGGTCCCCTCAGAGCCCGGCAGAGGGACGAGTCGGCCTGAGCATACTGATTCTCATCGCTTCTCCAGCCGTCCGCAGTGTGAAACTGGTTTGTGAGCAGGTCACTCTGGTTTGTCTGAGTCTGGTCTTCCCAGACGGGGCGAGCTTTGGGGTCAGCCTGGGACCGGCAGCCTGACATCCCTCAGCCCCATGCCCTGGAATTCCGCGGGTCTGGGTGACCGACTGTCTTCATCCGTGGCAGCGCCCGGCCTCCCCGCCACGCCTTCCCCGTGGCTGCCGCTGCACTGGCCGCTCCTGCTGGGGCTGCTGCCCGGATGCTGAAGATCGGTGATTCGCCCTAAGGGATTCTAGTTCCAGCCTCAGCTCATCAAAGTGGCCGTTACTTTCAGAATCCGACTCATTTTCTTTTCAGGGAAGTTGGAACAAGCTCCTCAGGGAGCTGACGTGCTACCCCGAGCAGCAGGTGGTTCAGGCCTCTGCAGACGGTCAGGTCAGTGTCTTTCAGTGACCCACCAGGGGCACCGGCTTCAGTTTGGGCAAGTCGCTTCTGCCGGTGGCCTGGGAGCCCTCAGAGTGTACAGGTTAGGCTGTGTTCCCTTTCCTGTATGACGCTCTAGCCACTCCAGCCATTTCTTTGGCCAGGACACTCCTGCCCTCTCCGTAGGGTCCCTCTGCCAGGTGAATCCCTGCTTGTCCTGTAGCTCTCTAAGTCTACATCACAGGCTCCAGAAGCCTTCCCTGACCCTCACATCTGGGCTGCCTTTCTATGAGCTGAGGCCTGAAAAAACAGGGCTGTGCCTGTCGTGTTCACTGATATTTTCCCAGGGTCGCCCAGCACCTGGCACGCAGAAGGGACTTGATAAATCACTGTCGTAAAGCGTGAATGAATGCTATATGTGTGTGTGGGGGGTCTTACAGAGCCTTTGGCCTGGGGAACCCCACCTCCTATGCCTTTTGCCTTCTCTGTAGCCCAAGGTTAAGGCCTCTGCCTGCATCCCGTGCTGAATAGGAATGTGCTTTGGATGCACGTTGACCTGACTCTGAACAGGAGTTAACTGGCTGTTTCAGCCTGTTGGAGGTGGGGAAGCTTCGCCGGGAGGAGCCAGAATGGTCAGGAGGCTTCTCTCCTGTCCTTTCCACCCAGGAACAAGGTAGGCTTGCTAGGTAAATACAGGGTATCCAGCTACATTTGAATTTCAAATAAATAACAAACACATTTTTAGTATATTACACAAAATAAGTGCAGCATGCTGATGCCAAAAGAATACTAAACTCAAATTTAACTGGGAATCCATCTTTCTCAATCTAGGAACCCAGGTATGGGCAGCCCTGATCAGCCTGGTTCCCCAGGGGGATCTGAGGTCCTATTCATGAGGTACATTCTGCTCACTCTCTTGGTTCTTCCTGTTCCTTGAATAAATGCTTTTGGCCAAAGAACAGGGTGAGAGCCAGGTGTGGTTTCCCAGAGCTGTCATGAGCACACTTAATGCAAAGTTTCTCCCTACATCTCAACCTCGACCCCAGCCACTGGACGGTCAGGGAAGGCCTGTCTCAGGAGTTG
This sequence comes from Ailuropoda melanoleuca, assembly GCF_002007445.2. Taxonomy (NCBI): domain Eukaryota; kingdom Metazoa; phylum Chordata; class Mammalia; order Carnivora; family Ursidae; genus Ailuropoda; species Ailuropoda melanoleuca. The sequence continues at coordinate 30,604,482 of NC_048230.1, read as the reverse complement.
AGATCTGAAGGAAAGAGCCAAGTGATGATCTGGGCATTCCAACGAACAGGCAGGAGTGAATCTGGTGAGTCTAGTGTGGCTTTGTGAGTGCGGGAAGGGAAGGACTTGCACGGAAAATGCCCTGGACCACATCCTCTGTCCTCAAGAAGGGTCTTGGTGCTGCTCCACTAGCCCGCTCTTACCTACCTCTGCCCCCAGCTGTAGGATGGAAGGTTCTCTAGCTTCTGTGGCAGGAGTCTCGGCAGCAGGGATAGGCAGAAAGTGGGAGAGTCTGACATCCTGGGTTGGGGATTCTGGTGCTTGACGGCAGTTTCGTAGGACCACCTGCTTTTGAAAATGGTTGAATGGAGCCCTGAGCACTTAGAGCTAAGTCCCCGTGTGGCTGGTCCCCAGGGAGGCACCTCACCACCATCAGAGCACCAGCTCCATCCCCTCCCCACTGTAAGCTGGCAGGGTATTCTCTCCCTTCTAAGAGGAAAACACTGCTGCCCAGGGCCATAGGACCATGGGGGTAGGGGGAAGAAGGACCCATGGGGCCCCAACCTGCCTCAGTAGGCGTCTCTCTCCCAGCTTTGGAAGGGGCTGAAAGCCCTATACTGGGAAGCTCAGCACTCAAATCACAGAGTTCCCAGCAGGCTCTGTTCCTCTGTGCCACCCTGCCCACTCCAGTCCTCCTCCTCTAAGCCCAGATATACAGGACAAACAATGGGAAATGGCTCAGTTCCACGTTTAACACACAGAGCATTTGTTGCCTGCTCTTTGCCTGTTGGCACGCTAAGGAAGCTGTTTCTTAATTTAAAATGTCCATTAACTCCCTCCAACTGGAAAGCTACTCCAACAAATTTATGTTGTGGCAGGTTTAAGCTTGGTTACTTTGAGGGGTGGGCCCTGGTGTGTTTGCCCCCTTAGAAGGTGTGCCCAGGGCAGTGGGCACCCTTGGGTGTCTTGCCATGGGCTTGAGAGTATGTTCTCTCAGTAAGGGGAAATTAGATCCCCAAGGCCCCCCTTGGCCAGGGTCCTTCAGGAGCCTTTGGCCACTGCCCATGGGAAGCCCACAGTGTGGGAGGTAGGGGGAGGGGGAGCGACACCCTGGGGGAGGGGTGTCTCTTTTACAACTCCAGGGGAGGAAACCCCATTTCCCTCCTACCCTCAGGCTCTTGGTGAGCCTTGCCAGGCATCTGACAGGAAAGAACCTTTTGTTCTGAGCTTGTAAGAAGTCTGAGCTGGACTTGTTATCTACCCACAGCATTTCCTGGATAGGGGGCTGCAGTAGGGGCTGGCCCCCAGCCTTGGCCTTGGCATCCTCTCAGCTGTTGGGACAGGGGAGGCTGCCACTGGCAAGGTCTAGGCCTTCAAGAGCGGCTGGTGAGAATTGGTATTTATCCTTAGGCTGGTTTGCCTGGGTGGGGTGGGTGGGTAGTGAGTCTCAGACAAAGCCCCCTGAGAAAGGGGGGGCAAAAAAAAAAGTCACCTAGTGTGTGTGTTGGGGGGGCGTGGTACTGGGGGAGGGCTGAGTCTAGCCTTCCCGTCCAGGGACATCTTCGGGGCCAGGAGGGAGGGGGTGTGTCCCTCAGGGCTGCAGGAGCCGCAGCCTGGGCCCAGGCCCAGGCCCGGGCCGTGTCTGACACCTAGTGGCCACCTGAACCCGGGGCGGGGCGAGGGGAAGGGGAAAGGGGAAGAAGGTGGGAGGGAAGCGGGGGAGGGCGTGGAGGGAATCAGGAAGCGCGGGGCCCAGGCTCTGGCTCAGGCCCGGCGGCTGTCTCTGGGCCGGCAGCCCCTTCCCACGGCGCCCGCGTTCCGTCCCCCG
>NC_048230.1:30508392-30602404 GCF_002007445.2 Ailuropoda melanoleuca | reverse complement strand
CCCCGCGCGGAGCCGGGGAGGCGGCCCAGGTGTGCCCGCAGCGGCACGGGCCCGCCCCCTTCCCCCCCGCCGCCGCGAGCCCTTCTCCAGCCCCTCACCGGCCCCCACCCCTGCCCCTCGTCTCACCCGCTCCCGAGCCCCGCGGCGCAGGCCCGGAGGTGAGAGAGCAGGCCGCGCGCCCGGCTGCAGCTGTCGGCCTCGGGCCGGGTCAGCCTCCGCGCCAGGGTGCGGAAGTTAGACCGGCGCGCCAGGTGGCCTCACGTTTATCTAGGGGCTCACGTCTGATGATTTTGCCGTATTCCAGAAACAAGATAGGGTAGGTGTGGATCAACCAACATTTGCCACGACTGTTCCTTTGAAACCTGAAACCGACACTGGCCGAACTGCTTTGCTGGTGGCGGGCCTTCCTCAGCCTCGCCTCTCGCCTCTCTCCTCTTGGTGAAAAATACCTAGCTGGGAGAGCCTGTCCTTGTTCTGGAACCCCCACACCTTCCTGGTGTGAGGGCAGGAGTTCCTCGTTTGGGAAACCCTGGCTCGTTGGCTTGGCCCTAGTGGGCCCTGAGCTGTGGGCACAGGGGGTGCAGAATTGAGCAGAGGGAGGGGGCCGCTGCTGCCTTTGACGCCTGGGTAATGGCAGGGCCACCTCCCCTCTCTGCCTGTTCTTTCCCCCAGGGCACCTCAGAGAGAGGGATTCCCTGTGGACCCTACCCCAGCCTTTGTCCTTGAGGTTGCCCCTCTCCTCTCATACACCCTTACTTGGCAGTCTTTGAGGAGTTTCTAAGTCTCATTAAATGAAGCTCCATCTCAGGACGTCTGGATTCTTCTGTTCCTTTGTTTTCATAGCAAATGAAGAAATGCCAAAGTTTTGCCACCTTCTCATAAATACCTTGATTTCTCTTGTGACGTTGAATTTGAGGCAGAAAATACAGAAAGACAACTTGTAAATGCCAAGGTGAGACCCACATAGAGAAAGCGTGCTGCAAACCACTCTCCCCACCCCCATTAAGGAGGAGTTTGGCTTTGCTGCTACAGAGTGGTGTGGCAGCACCAGAAGGCATTGGGGGAGGAGTCCGCCCCAGATCCAGGGGTTTTTGCTTGGTGGGGGACTGAGAGTGGACAGAAGAAGAGTGTGGATTTATGAGAGGAGATAGTGCTGTCTGCTGCCGTCTGGCTCTCTGTGGCCCCAAACCCCTTATGTCACCAACTTCTGATGTGTGACTCTTCCCAAGGTGCTATTAGGACCAGATTTAGTTCTTACTAGATTGTTACCTGAATGCCTGCCGTGTGGCAGGCACTTTGCTAGGCTCCGGCCATATTCATCCCGCTTAATTTTTTCTAGGCCAGTGAGTAATAAGGTGGGACTCAATATCCCCTCTCTTGTGGATGAGGAAGCAGGCTCAGAGAGGGCTCTTGGCTTGACCACGAGCACAGAGTCATAAACAGTGCGGCTGGCTTTAAAATCACATCTGTTTGATAGATTTGACCAGAGCTGCATTCATGGGTCCCAGGCACTTTTGCCTTGCTGGGACCTTTCTTCCATTAAAAATAATAACAATCAAAGCCCCCCATATTTTACAACTGTGTTGGTATAAAGACAAATATAATCCAGGCTGGATTAAAAATTAAAACATTCTCTTCAGCACTGAATTTGTTTTTCCTCTTAATTTTAGCAGAAATCATAACAGTTTTCGTGGGTCCCTACAAGTATTGGGAGCCCTGGCGCCAAGCCCGCTGTAGCTAATGGAGAACCAGGCTCAGTGTCTGACTTCAAGCTTTGCTTTCTTCCCGCGGGCTACTTGGGGCCCTGCCTGACAGCTCAACCTTCATTTTGCCTTCTCTTCCATCACATTCTAGGACATTCTAGGGCAATTGAGTTAGTTGTCCCCTCCTCCCGGCACTCACCCATTAAGAAAAGCTCTAAACTTCATCCCCAAATAATCTTCTCTAACCCAATTTTAAAACCCGCTGTGGACAAGGAGGGCTGTGGCCAGGCCTAGGCTGCCTGCTTCCAGGCTCTTGGACAGGGGCAGTGTCTGGTCCCCATAATGAGATTAGGCCTTGGTGGCCTTTTAATGAAACCCTGGACATGGGGAGAGGGAGTGATTCTCAGCACGTTCAAGCCCTGCGGGTAGCTCCTGTCCCTGTTTGATTGCATTAAGTGGAGTCTGACTGCAAGTGTGTGTGGGAGGGGCAGGAGTGGGGGTGGTGTGTGACTGTCTCAGCCCAAAGTTCCAGAAGCTGCCAGAACTGTCACCCCCATCCTGTGCTCTGACAGGAAGGAGGGCGGCTATGTAAGGGGCTTTAAGAGCCTCCTCTGCTTCTAAGACTGGTCTGCTGGGCGGAGGAGACCTTTGGGGTGGAGAATGGCTGCTTCCAGGTCCTTGATGCTGCTGCCCACGCTTCCGCTCTGGGAATAAAGGAGGCCCAAGGACCACCAGCGTTCTGGGGGGGCTATCCTGTTTGGGGAGGCAGAGAGAGTGTTGTCACTGTCTGGATTGGGACCCGAAGGAGCGTGATTCAAGGGCATCTGCTTACTAGGGAGTGACTGACTCTCGACTGATTTCCAGGTTTGCACATGTGAAATGTGTTTGTGGGTGGGTCAGATTCCAACGGGAGGCAGTGGAATGTGTTCTCTCTCCAGCATTGGAAGCAGGCCCTCCTTGCCCAAAGATAGGCTGTCCATGATGTCAAACCGAATAAGCCGTTGTTGAAGGAATCTTGCAGTTCATGTTCTGTAAAGCACAGAACCACTCTCTACTTTGTCTTTTTTGTGAGTCTGGATTTTTCACCCTTGGAGCTTATTGACTGTGAGGACATCTGGAGGCAAGGCACAGGCCTGCCTGAGGCAGGATGGTCTTGCTTGGTGTGAGTTTTCCAGCATCCCTCATAGTTGGACTTAAATCACCTTCAAATTGGAAGGAGGAGTGGAGGAGACAGCTCGGGCCTTCGTAGTTCCAAAGGTCTTTCTTTATCTATGGCTTCCTCTTGGAAGCCCTGTCCATCACCAGGGTGCCTAGTTCCCCACACAGATGGGGCAGGGGAGCTGCCTTTGGAGCAGCTGACGTGAAAATCTCATGGATCAGCTGGTTTGCCCTCCTGCCACCCCTTCTCAACTACCTATTCCCATCCTGCCTCCTTTTGTCCCAGGAGAGCCCATAGGGGACACCAGTGCTTGATGCAGCGATGGGCTTGAACTGCCTTAAGAGCCTGGGTTCCTGAGAGGTGAGGGACACAGGAGGACTGGCGTGGGACGGGGAGAGACTTCTTGGCGCTCTGGTTGAAAGTGACTTCTTTGGCAAGTGCGCATTCAGATCCTTGATTGCCCTCAGCTCCACCCTCCGAGCTGGGCAAAGCCACACCTCCACCGGACAGTCAGCTGCGGGGGTGCCATCTCACTGTATTAAAGCGGGTGGAAACTGTCTTCTGTGTGGATAGTGGCAGGTGCCCTTGGAGGCCTGAGTTGAACTTGCGGCTTGAATTCTTACTACCCTTTACTAAAAAAATCTGCATCTGCTCTGCAACTTGTCTGCAAGCTTCTCGAAGGCAGGGATCACGTCTTATCTGTATAGCTCCAGCATCTAGCAGTATTGCCAGCACATAGCAGGTGCTCAGTGAACAAATGCGTTGAGCAGCTATTCGCAGCTGATAATTTTGGGCATGTCATATATCCTCTTTGAGCCTCAATTTCCTCACCCATTAAATTGGGACAATACTCCTATTAGCGCTATCGTGGAGATTAAATGAGTGAATGCTGAGTAAGAGGAGGGGCTTGCAGTCAGACGTGAGGCCCCCTGCCCTCCCAACACACACAGGCAGGCCTCTCCACTCCCCCACTGTGGGGTGCAAACAGCATTAGGGTTCGACTTCCTGGGGAATTCAGGATGTGAATTTACAGCGTGGAACGTTCAAGCCCGCTGTTTAGTCGTTTCGCTGCTCCAAAGTGTGTTTCCTTTGCACCACGAGCCACTTCTCCAGTTCTCGGAGGATGCTGAGTGGGCATCCTGCAAGTTAACCCAGTCCTCACACTGTTTACCTGGAGATAGCATCAGAGCCCACAGGTTAAGGGCTCAGTCCCACAAGACCCCCTCCCCCCAAGATGCAGGTCTTGAATCCAGGTTGACATCTGTGCTTCTGACCCACCTGCTGTAGATGAGAAGTGCCCGTGGCCTTCTCCTTAATCTGCTAGAGCAGCTCACAGAACTCAGTGAAACATTTTATTAGATTTATTATAAAAGGATATGACTCAGGAACCGCCAGATGGAAGAGGAACATTAGGGCGAGGTCCTGAAGGGTCCTCAATGCAGGAGTTTCTGTCCCCAGGGAACTAGGTTAGCCGTCCTCCCGGAAGCTTCTTTTGGATTTTACTGGAGGCTTCATTACTTGGACAGGGTTGATGAGATCATTGGCCAGGGGCGATGGAACTCAGATCTCCAGCCCCCTCCCCTCCCTAGAGGTTGAGAGGTGGAACGGAGGGCTCCAGCCGTCAATCACGTGGTTGGTTCCCCTGGCAACCAGCCCCCGCCAACAGGTTATCTAAGGGCTCATTAACAAAAGACGGCTTTCCGGCTTTCTTGGGAAATTCCAAGGGTTTTAGGAGCTCCATCCTATCTACTCCTTGTAAGTCACAACCTCACAGCTCTGCAGAGAACCTCGCTCTGATTTCTGCCTGTCTCAGTAGGAGACTGGCTGGCCTGGCTACGGCGTAGCTCCGAGATTCAGGAGCGACAATTCCTTTGCTGCTCTGAGCCCACTGCTGTCGTAGGTCATTCTGTTTGACGGGAGGAAGCCGTGGCAGGGCTACCAGCAGCAGAGCACGTTCCTTCTGTTCTTTCTCATTCAGAGCTAATCAGGTTCTGACTGCGCCCCGGGCTCTCCGGGGATGAATCTAATAAAGGGGAGGAGGACTGAGAACAAGTGACCCGAGGACAGCATCTGTTTGGTAGGTCTTTCCTGTTAGAGTCGGTGCAAGGGAACAGATCCCCGAGGAGACCCAAGGAAGAGCAGGACGCCTCCCCTGCCTTGTGCGAGCTACAGGGCAGGTGAGCAGAGGGGCACAGGCGAGCTTCACGGGAGGCAGACCGCCAACAGGGTAAGTAGGCTCCAGGCCAGCCTTGGCGGTGCGGAGGAGGGGACGGAGGTGAACGAAACGCTCCGAAACGCCCCGTTTCAGGTTGTGGGCAGAGGGATGGAGGGAAGGGTGAGTGGAGGAGGTGGAGGGGGTGCGGGTGGCAGAGAGCAGGGCACGAGGCCTGGGGAGCATGAGGCAGAGGGTGCTGTGAGGGGAAGCGAGAGTCTCCTCTGAGTGGATTTGGTGAGAAAACCCGGGGCTGCAGATGGAAACTGAGTTAGGATCATGTCACATCAGCCACCTGCGAGGTCAGGAGAGGACTTGGTTATGACAGGCAGATGAGTTGACTTTGGATGTGCTGAGTTTGCAGTGTTTGTAGGATGTCGGTAGAGGTGTATAATGGGTGGTTAGAAATGGGGTTTGTATTTGGGGGAGAGCACGGAACTGGCCCTAGATTTAAGAGTTACCTGTGTAAAGGGGACAGATACAGACAGAGACAAGAGTTTCAGAAATAGGGGGTCGTTGTCTGCCAGACCTTCTGGAAACAGGTTTTTGCTACCTGCCGTGGGAGTGTGTTTGGAAGATGATTTAATAAAATGTCAGAAACCTAAAAGAGAACATAGGCTTACTGCAGGGTTCTGTTTCTCCAGTCAGGAATTAATTAGACACAGGTGCAAAGATGGTCACATAGCATGGTTTATTTGGTGCAAAACTGGGAGCTAGCTAAATGTTGAACAGCAGGGGTTGGACCCGGTTAAAGTGGGAGCAGCTGGATGTGCAATCCTGTGATGTCACTGAAACGATGGCATAGATGGATATTCGTGGACGTGAAAAGATATGCATGACCTACTGTGAAGTTAAGACGGGTTCGAAGCTCGTATGTTTCTATGAAATAATGTAAATGTTTCTAGAAAAGGATGTAAGGACATGCATGAAAATGCTGATTACTTGTAATTTTTCCTTCTTGTGCTAATCTGTATTTTACTGTAGGGAGTGTGTATTAGTAACACTCTCCACCGCCCCCGACTTTTCTAATGGTGAAGTTGCCAATATATGTCCGACATGGCAGAGAGAACTAGGGGGTAAAAAGAGCCCCCCCCCCATTACTAGTAGGAGACCAGGCCAACCGGACAGGAGTTCTTACGCAGTACAGGGTAGAGAGAGAGCACGGGCTGGCTGTGAGCGGAGGACCCAGAAGCCTGTTAGGCATGTCTCTGCTCAGCTGTCATTCTCTGGGATGTTTCCAGTGCTGCTAGGAGAGGCCAGGACTGGGAAGGGGAGAGCACCTTTCTGGGCACAGGAGCCCCCAGCACCAAGGCAAGGCAGTTGGAGTCCATCTTTGTTCATGCCTGGGCTGCCTCTCGCTCCTGGGTGTCTGGGCCAGGGCTGGGCACTAGGTCAAGAGAACCAACCGATTCGGGGTGGAGAGCTGGCATGAAGGCCATCCTGATCCTGGGGGAGGCTACCATGGAGGTAGACTGGGCAGAGGAGTCAGGAAATGCGCTCACCACACACACACGCACACACACACACACACACACACACACACACACACACAGCCCCTGAGCAAGGCTTTCCCAAACCTCCTGGAACTGCCATTTTCTAATCTGTAGCATGGGTTCAGTAACTCCCTGCTTTAGGGCCTCACAGAGGATTGCCAGGAGCTAAGTGATGTGTATGAAACATGCCATGAGCCCTGAACGGCGAGGTACAATTCTCTGTAGGCCTCATTTCTGGTGCCTTTAGTTTTGGAATCATTGCACGAGTGGGAGTGCCCTAAACATGGGGGGAAGAAGAGGCAGCAGGGGGAGCAGGCTGCTGGGCTGCTCCTGTTCCCCACGTCCTGTCAGGCGAAGCGGGGTCAGAACACGTCCCTTCTACAAGCAGGGGGGCCTGCTGTGGGGACCACACCCAGGCCCACAGGGAGGGCAGGACCCCCCCTTCATCTTGGACTGCAGGCTTGCACACTGGGTGTGGGGGAAGGAGGCTTTCTCCTCACCCGAGGTCCTCAGGACCTACCTGGGGGACAAACCCTGTTCCTTTAAGGGATTTCCTCACTTCTCTGTACCTTATCTGTGAAGCCCCCCTGAGAAAGCCCAGGGCCTCGTGGAACAGAATGGAAAGCCAGGCGCAGGACCCCTCTGTTCCCACCAGAATTTGGAGGACCTTCACTTGCACCCTCATTGCATCTCTGAGCCAGGTGTCTGGCCTGTATGGGGGAAGTGGGGTGCCTCTGCCCATTGCAGTAGAGACACGGGGTGGTGGGCTTTAGCACAGCGGGCTGGGGGAGGTGGGCGGAGAGGGAGGCGGGTTGGGATTGGCCTCAGGAGACCAGGGGTGTGTGTGTCCTGCGGGGGTGCTGGGCTGCTCTGAGCTCTCTGTCTTTCCTCCAGCAGCTGCCTCAGCATGGAGAGTCGGGCCGGCCTGGCAGCCACCCCCGGAGCGCTGCCTTACTACGTGGCTTTCTCCCAGCTGCTGGGCCTGACTGTGGTGGCCATGACTGGTGCTTGGCTTGGTCTCTACAGGGGCGGCATCGCCTGGGAGGGTGCCCTGCAGTTTAACGTGCATCCCCTCTGCATGGTCATAGGCCTGATCTTCCTGCAGGGAGATGGTGAGTCCTACCGTGCGCCTGGAGCTCCTCCTGAGAGAGACGGTTTGCAGAAACACTCTCGTCCCCGAGGTCTCCTGCAGTTAGACACATCTAAGATTCCAGAAAGGACTGGAAGGAAGCTGGCTTGGAGCCTAGGGACATCAGGCAATCAAATGCATGTGGGGGTGGCAACTCCTTTCCTACTTATCCTGGTCTTTCGGTGAGGAGCATCCGACGGGATGTGCTGCTTAGAGCAGGCAGCCTGGGGTGGGCTGTGAGCTGAGGTCAGCTTCTGTAGGGATGGTTTGATACTGGGAGAGAGAGGGTGAGTGAGTGTGTGTGTGTGTGTGTGTGTGTGTGTGTGTGTGTGTGTCAGAGGGGATGCTGCACTCGGCAGAGCTAAAGTTCCTCTCCGGGGTAGGAGTGAGGCCATGCTCGGCTCTCACCCTTCCTCTGTGGCCTTCTCTGCTAACAAGAAATCTGGATCTGGATCTGTTTGACCCATTCTTCCTAGAGGTGGTTCTGGTGACAGCCACTCCTCCAGCAGCAGCCACTCCTAAGAGGCATTCTCCTTGCCACCTGGCTCTGTCTGGCTCAGCCCAATGATGGGGTGTTAGCTTGGGAACCAGAGCTTCCCCATCTAGGGACCCTGCTTGCTAAAGGGAGTGAACATCTGCTCAGGCTTCCATACTGGAATAGTTGACGATCCTCATGGCTAAGAGGTGAACTCAAGCTTGGTGACACCTTGGCGCAACTGCACGATGAACCTACAACACAGCCCGGAATAGACAGGACACTTGACAAGAAAGTGGGGTGTGTGTTGGGGGCGTGCTAGGGCACATGTACCCGAGGGCCCTTGCAGGGCCCCGTGGAGCCTTGTTTCCTGTCCCACTGGCTGTGGCTGGGGGACCTTGACAAGCCCTTCATTTAGATCACCTCCCCCAGCCAAGGTGTGTCTCCTTGGCGCCAGTGGCAGGCTGGCCTCACGTTCCCTTTCTCACTTCCCATAAGCCCTGCTGGTTTACCGGGTCTTCAGGAATGAGGCCAAACGCACAACTAAAGTCCTGCACGGGCTGCTGCACGTCTTTGCGTTCATCATCGCCCTGGTGGGTGAGTTCCCGGGCACAGCTTCCCCCTCCCCTGGCTCTGCTTCAGACTTGGGGCAGTAGCTGCTTGGAACATCTGGTCTCCACTCCAGTTCCGTTGCGGTCCCCTCCCCGTCCCGCCTCCCCCGTCCAGGCATCTCCGGCTGGGACACTGGGTGCTGGCAGCCGTCGGGCTGGGACCAGATCCCAGAAATCCCAGCGAGTCGGGTTTCCCTTGGGTCACCTCCCCGGCTCCCTTCCCTGGCCGCCCTGTCCTCACGCGGCCCCTGTCTCCGGCCCAGGCGTGGTGGCGGTGTTCGACTACCACAGGAAGAAGGGCTACGCGGACCTGTACAGCCTGCACAGCTGGTGTGGTATCCTCGTGTGCATTCTCTTCTTCGTGCAGGTGCGGCCGGCGACGGGGAGGTGGGGGGTACGGCTGCCCCACAAGGGCCCATTTTCCAGCCGCGAGCCTGAAAGTGAAGGAGGTGCTTTAGCACCCTTGGAGGCTGCTTTCAGATTCCAAAATGGGTGCAAAAGCCAGGAGTTCCCAGGCGGGGGTGCCTCAGAGCCAGGCTGGCTTCCCGCTGGCGTGGCACATCTGTTTGGCCACAGGCCCAGGCGTCCAGGCGCACAAGCACGCTGACCTGAGCCTGGGCCTGAGCCGGGCCGGGGCCTTTCCCACCAGGGCTTACCGCCGCCCCCGCTCTCAGGATGGAGGGAGCCCACCAGGTGGAGGGAGGGCTTCGGACGCGGCCTGCTCCGGGTGGCCTCGGCTTGGTCAGACGGATGGCCAGCTTGGGCTCCGGCAGCACCTCGCCTCTCCTTGCAGTGGCTCGTGGGCTTCAGCTTCTTCCTGTTCCCCGGAGCGTCTTTTTCGCTGCGGGGCCGCTACCGCCCACAGCACGTCTTCTTCGGCGCCACCATCTTCCTCCTGTCGGTGGGCACAGCCCTGCTGGGCCTGAAGGAGGCACTGCTGTTTAAACTCGGGTGAGTGTCTCTGCCCCCAGGGCCAGCGGAGCTTGAGCCGGCCCTCTGCCTCTGGGGCCTCTGCCTTCCCACCAGCCGGCTTTAGGCGGCATCGGTGAAGCAGTTTTCCTCCCTGGGCGGGGCGGGTGGGGCTGGTGTCGGAATACCAGGCCATCTTTTTGGCCTGGGTGCGAATTTGGCCTGACGGTGACCCCTTGGGTGGCTTCTCCCTTCCACCCTAACCCTGCAGGGCCAAGTACAGCACGTTTGGGGCGGAGGGTGTCCTGGCCAATGTGCTGGGCCTGCTGCTGGTCGGCTTCGGTGTGATCGTGCTCTACATCTTGACGCACTCCGAATGGAAGCGACCACCCCAGGCGGAAGAACAAGCTCTCTCCATGGACTTCAAGACGCTGACGGAGGGCGACAGCCCCAGCTCCCAGTGACAGCCTGCCCTTGTCCCACAGGGAGGGCCTGGCTGTGGCTGGCCTCCGCAGTTCTGGGGGTTTAGATAGGCGTCTTTCCCACACTCTGTCGAGGCTGTCTTGAGGCTCAGCTGCTCCTGGGGAGGGCTGGGCGGTGTGGGTAGGGAGCGTGGGGGCGGCGTTCCCCTTGGAGCGCTCATTTCTGGGGTGTAGGGCTTGGCTTCCTCCGCTTTCCCTCCTTGTTGCTGCTTTAGAGTCCTGTTAGTCATGCACAGATTCCTGCCCCTGTTGTCACCATCACCCCCTCCAATCAAGCAGCTTTGGGTAGGGTTTTGGGTGGTCGGTTCTGGTTACAAAAGCACAGATCCTTCAAGAAAACATGGAGTGGCTCTCCTCTTGAGGCAGCGGATGCTGGGCGGAGTCCAGGGGCCGCAAAGAGCACAAAGCTGTGGGAGAAACTGGGGCTAAGTGACAGGCCTGGCAGGGCCGAGACTTGCTTTGTGCAACACTGAATTCAAACCAGGAGTCTCGCTAGTCTGAATAGCACGTGGTGAGAATGGGCCCCGGCTTTGGCAGTGGAGCAAGTGATATTATGTGTAAACTATGTTGGTGTTCAGAGCAAGGTTCCCCAAGAGAGGGGAGGGACTGGCCCCTGGGAAGCTGTGGACATATGGCTTTGGCCCAGCTGCGCTCTCAGCCTTCCCTCTCTCCAGTCCTCAGCCCCAGGACGGCTCTGCCAGGAGAGGGACGGGGCAGAGGACTGAGACAAACTGTACCTGGCAGCGGAGGGCCACAGAGAGCAGAGGACGAGATGGCCCCCTGTGAGGGCGTGCCCGGTAGTGGCGTGTCCTGCTGCTCGTGCTGGGGCTCGCCCCCCGCGGGGCCTGGGCCCGGCCGCCTCCAGGGCCCCCGCCCTCACCAGCTGGCTGGGGTGCTGCTCTTGCTCTGACCTGAGGCCTCGGGCTTAAATTTTTTTTTTTTTTTTTTTTTTAAGCAGAAGGCTGCTGCCGTTGCCCCGGTTCCCTGTCAGCGGGGAAAGCGGGGCCGTGTGCTTCTGTTCAGGAGGAGAGCCTCATCCTCGTACCTGGGCCCAGCTCTGCAGGCAGTTGGGGCTGAGTTGGCATCAGATCAGTCCTCCCAGCTGCATAAGTGCGCGGTGCTGCCGCCTGAGTCACTCTCTGGCTTCAGTCTAGAAGTAACGTGATGAGAGCGTTGACCTTGTGCTGCTTGGACTTGGTGAATGCTCTCTTCTTGTTTTCCTCATGTTCTGGGCTTTGAGGAACGTGACATGGTTTGAGACAGACACTGTTTACTAAAATGAAGAGATGCAGGAGATTTCCAAACTCGACCACTGTTCTTCTGACGGTTGCCTTCTCTCACCTCAGTGCTGCCTTAGAGAAAGGGGCTGGCCTCTCATGCTCCGATTTCCAACTTTGGCCTTGGGCCCCGCCTCCGGCAATGCCACTTCTCCAAGCAGGTGGCTGTGGTCCTAAGCCCTCCCCAGCAGGGCATCCCTGTCCCCCCCCAAGCCCCCCCCCCCCGCCAGCTCGCTGCAGCTTGCCCGGATGGGGTGTTCGCTGTGACACTGTGCTCTCTGCCAGGGCGAGGGCTCCGTCCGTTCTTTCACCGCCTGGCACACGCTGTATAGCCAGATATTTACAGTGGAGAACCCCCCCCTTGGACAAACTACCAAAGTACAGTTGTGTATCTCCCTTGCCAGAATGCCACATAGAGAGACGGAGCCTTAGATTTGCGATAAACATCTGTAAACTGGTCTGTTTGCCCAAGTGTCTGTTGGATGATTCCGGAGACCCCCTGAAAGCTGACGCACGGCCGTTTGTTTTACTTCGCCTGTGGCCAGTCTTCTGAGAAGTACAGTGTAGCGCGGGTGCAGTAGGTGACCCAATAAATGTCTACAGCAGATCATCTCTGGCCTGTTACCTTCCTTTACTGTGGCGACAGAAGGGGCCGGTGCTTCTAGCAGAGTCAGATACGTAAGGTTTGTTCTACTGGGCTTGACAGAAATGGGACACCCCCCAGCCGGGCTCAGAAGGTGAAGTGAGTGCTATCATCTGTCCTGCCACAGGCTCAGAGGGGGCCCAGGGGCTGTTCAGTCTCTGGACCCCTGGGGAGGCCCTTTTTCGAGGTTAGAGAAACCCTTTCCTCTGCCCAGAGAGAGTGGCCTGGAGGGTGGAGCCCGATAAGGGCCTTGGCAAGTTCTCCCCAGTAGTCACTTAACTTTTTACCTTTTGAAACTATGTCTCTTTATTCCTTAAGAGGAGGAGCAAAGCTTGAGAACAAGCGGAGATTCCCCTTGAGAGCAATTCCTGAGGCTCAGGGGTGTTTATGGTGAAGTCGGGCGGGCTCTCACATGGGACGCTGTGTGTTCCAGAAAAGCACCATCACTGAAAACACTACAGGAACCCTACAGCAAATCCTCTGATACGTCCTCGGGTAACATGACTCCTTCCTGACATTCCCTTCTTCTCCATACTCTTGAGAGGCCTTTGCTTTCTCCATCTGTAGAGTCTTTCTCCTGAATTGAGGCTTTTTTGTGAAGCTTCATTTGCTTAAAAATGTGCAAAAGCACACAGCCTGATACATGTCGCGAGCGGATGGGTCAGTCAAGGTCACGGCTGGCTCTCAGTGTGAGGGCAGAGGCTCCTGGGCCCCGTGAGTAGCCCATCTCCCCTCCGACCTCTGTGCTCGCCTCTGCGAGGGTCTCTGTGTTTGCAAACACTCAAATGATGCCAGACACAAAGGGGGTACCTCTCCTGTCCTTCACCTTCTCAGGATGTCCCTCACCGGACTGGGTTTGGAACCCCTTGAGAGCTCCGACTTTTCAGACCAAGCAGGTGGTTCCTTCCAGAGTCCTCTCCTCTCCTGTTGAAGGTAACTGGCGTCCAGGCTGCTGTTCTCCTGCTTCCCCGGCTTTGGCTGTTTGGGGGAAATGGATGCAGTTACACAACAGGGATGTTTGTTCACAACGTGGTGTGTAGAGGAAGCAGTCTCCTTCCTTGCTTGTCCCTGCAGTAGACAGACAGGGACCAGCGAGACAGGAAAGCCTGCAGGACTCATGCTGGCCACTTATTAAGAAAAGGTATCGAGACTCTCTAGCCGGTTTCAGGAAACCTGCAGCTTCTCCACTTATGATGCAGCTGTCTGAGCGCTCTAGAAGGTGAGGATGGGAAATTCTGGTCAGATTTCTGAAGAGACAGTAAAGCTGCTGGAGCAGTGGCCTTCCAGCTCTGACCAAGTTCACTTGGGGAATTCTAGCTAGGGCTGTCCCCTGCCTCGGGGCTGCAGCCTCAGCTACGAAAATGAGACAAGAGCTCAGTGCTCCCTTGGTTTGGCGGGAGAGAAACTCACTGAGGAAAAAGCCGCCTTCTCTCAGTGGGTCCTGCAAGCCTTCGCTGACATGCCCACAGAACTTTTTCTTAGCCACAGCTCTCTCGAGTGCCTACTGTGCTGCCCCAACTCCGAGGGGGTGCTCAGTCACCTCACTGAATGAATACAAGCCTGAAGTGGGGACTGTGCATGTCCCGCAAGAGACCAACCGAATCACCAGGAATTTGGCTTCAGCCTTAACCTGCCGAAGGGGTCCCTGGGGGAGACCTCAGTGAGGTCCCTTCTCAGCACTGCAGGGGCCTCGGGGAGGGCGAGCTCGAGTCCACACCCTGGAGGGGCGCTGTACCGGAAGGAGAAAGCACCACAACACCGTGTTTTTCCAAGTGTTACCCTTTATAAATAAGTACATTTGCTTTCATACATACAGTTCATTGTATGGATGGCGATCTGTACACGTGGGCAGGAAAATGCATTCATTTAACTTTTCACATCTATCTCACACAGCTCACATGTACAGACAATACAACTGCTCAAGCAAGCACAGCAAAGGAAAATGTCTTTCCTTATACACAGGGGGCTAGATGCCTCTGTTGGGTGTGGGACATCCCCACTGCACGAGTTCACAACTGTGTGGTGTTCAATATATTGGGAGAGAGAACAAACATGCATTGGATAATATACTGTACAGAGAAAGTCCTTTACATCTGAGTCATAGAAAACCTAAAGGAAAACTAAGTGCATTAAAGCTTTTTCCAGCAAGTGTCTTGAAAGGACAGCAAAGAGGAGGAGGAATCAAAATCATATTAGTACAAATCACTCTTTAATTGTAGACTGTACATGTCTGTACTAATTAAAATCATCTTGGATTTGGAGGAGACAGAACAGAGATGGAGATGCTGCGCTAAATGGAAAGGAGGCCATGCCTGAGGACGGCACCTGCCTTGAGCCTGATGAGGAACTGGCCCCAGTCAGCAGGAATCAGCCAAAGAGAAAAAAAACCAAAACAAACAAACAAAAAACCAAAACCAAACTGGAACAGGAAGTGTAACTTAGAGGATTTCCAAAATAACCTGTGAATGAAGGAGAGATCTGGAGCCTGCATTTCTAACTCTTTTTTCCAGTAAGCTGGTACACAATAAGGCAGGTACATTCAAGTACTGAATTTCCAGAATTAACGGTCGGTCTGGTCCTAGGGACCGAAGGGATGTAGTGGAGTCCCCCTAGCCAGGTGTTCTGGTTAGTGATTAGGCAAAAGAAAAATCCAGCCATTAAGTGCTACAAAAACAAAGCAGCTAGGCTCCTTCCTTTCCACAGAGTAGGTCTGTCTGAAAAACGAGAGTGATGCTGGCCTGCATCTATATGCGTTCAGCTAAAACCTGGCAGGTTGGCTTAGTGGAGATTATCAGAGTCAGCAGGAAGAAGTGAGATGATGTGGGTGAGGAAACATGAAAGTAACACTTGATTTTTGGTGTCCAATGACGCATTCATTTGGTACTGACTTTCAAAGCTCTGACCGTGGCCATCATGTGGCCACAAGCATCTCAGGGTGGCTCAGCAGCTGTGAGGCATTGGACACCGAAATGCAGGTTACCAACACTTCAGCCCTTGAGTGGTCTGTGTTAAAAACGGAGTTGATGAAGACCCAGTGATTATTCAAGTAGCTCTGCACAGTGGCTCTACCGTTCCCATTGTGCTTGTGTCCAGGCCCCCAGCCAGCCACCTTTCTGGGGAGCAGCCAGAGCTGAGTTCAAGGCATTGCATGGTGAAGGTTTCCATGACACGTCTTTGTAGGTAGCTCTTACCCCTAAGCCCTTTGTTCTTTGTTGTTAGTCATGGCAGATGGTCAGTCTGGAATTCCTAGAGGAAAAGGAGAAAAAGCCACACCTTCCAACGTGCACGCGGCGGGGCAGCACGGGCCTCGGTGTGGGAGCAGCAGCAGGCTGCCTTTGCAAGGTGGCTTCTTGAGAAGTGGGCAGCCCAAGGACAGACAGACAGGTGGGAGAGGCCGGGACAGGGAGGGGGGAACATCCTGCCCCCCTGCCCCAGGGGGAGCCTGTTCCATTTTGTGGCAAAGATTCAGTGAGCAACTGGTTTTGTCCAAGGCATTTCTGCAGTAGAAAAATAACGATTTTTGAATCAAACCAGCCAACTGTGACATCTCTGGAGTTATAAAAATTGGAGGCCAAGAGGAACTGAGAGGGATGCTCATGGGGAGTAAAGGAGGCTTCCTCATACCCACCCATCCACGAGAGCAAGGGAGTTCTAGTCAACATTCTCCCGGCCTCTGCCTGGCTGAAGGTCCAAAGCGGGTAGTGTTCAAAGAGCTTATCTTGCCACAGTGGGCACAGGTACGTGAAGACCCCTCTGCAGGCCTCTGTCCCCTTCTTCCTGAACCCTCTGGGCCTGCCTACTGCCCTGGAAGTGGTTCCTCCAGGGGGACATGCTGCCATTCTTTGCCACCAGACAAGCCTGGTGCAGAGCCACAGTGACACCTAGTGGTAAAGTATGGTTGAAGCAAGGTGATGTCCACATAACCCACTGTATAGGACTAAAATCTAAGGAAAATACTTATGGATATTAAATTAGATACTGGTTAATTTTTCTATTGGGTACATCTCTGGAATATAAAAATACCAATATTTAGAGAGGGGTTCATAAACTACTATACAATATAAGGACCGAGAATACCTTTCTCTAGGCTGTTCTGTTTACAATAATTTAGGAAAAGTGTTTAATAATCCAGGCTTAACTAAATTAGCAAACTTGTATCTCTGGACAACAACCTGGGGCACTGTACATGATTCTAATTAGTGGAATTTTCCTGAGCCTTCGAGTTTAAGTTAAACACATCTAGAAAGAGGGGCACATGGGAGAGGAACAAGAAGGGTTTGTGCTCTATTAACTTGGGGCTTTAATAGTGCACGTCTGCAACCCGGACGAGATACAACAGCAGATACAAAATGGTCTCCATTTTGTCCATGCCAAATTCTCATGTTACACAGGTTTTCCCTTTACTTTGTAAATAAACATTAATTTTTAATTGTTAATTGTGTGCCTTACTGATCCAGTAAATAAAGTAACCATGTCTCAGGAGTCCCTAAGAAAATTGCTGGAAAAGCACTTTAAAATCACTGCAAGTATTTTTTGTATTTAAAAATTCTTAATCTTTTTGATGCTTATATACAACAGTTATTTCTTGTGCTATAAATGTTGTGATCCACTGCTTGATTTCTTTCCTTTTTTTTTTCCTTGAAAGATACACTAAAAGACAAGAGCGGTTTTGCTATTTTCTAATGAAGACATTACGCACACTTAAATATCCAGTATTTATCAGAGTTACAAATTCAAACAGTAAAGTGCACCCATTTATAGACATGATGTGATGGGAACCCATTAGTGCAAGAATTTTGGGTGAATGAAACGTACAATTTGGTGAGAAACCTAGAGGCTGAGGTTACCACTGTCTCCATTTCTGGGTGATGTGAATTGGGTGAGTGGAACTTACCACGTTCATCTGAAAAACTTCCCCCACCGGAAGCCAGACATTGATTCAGTGTCACCGGGGGAGGGGCCATCTCGGAGGTACGGTACTAAGATCAGCCCCTGGCAGTGAAGTAGCGCGACAGGGCACGGGCAGTCTGCCTGCAAGGAAAAATGCTCTCCTGCCCCCAGGAAGGTCCAGTTGGCATTTTCCAGTCAAACTCAACCGACGCCCAGTAGTGATATTCACTCCCTCTTACAATGGCTAACAAAGAGTTGCATTTTGACTGCTTTAAGTGTTTTGCCCAGTAAGGCATAGACCCTAAATCTCCTGTTTGTCCAGGAAAACCGAGAGAGACCCTGGGGACAAGCGGCATCAGGGGCGTGCTTGGGACACGCAGAACCCGCTCGCTCACCGAGAGAGCTGAGCGCGGGTCGCACGCGCGGTGTTCCAAATAAGCAGGGACACTTTTCTGACAGATGCAAAAATTGTTGAGAATGTAGCAGCAGCTCCTCAGTGAGAGGGGCTTAGGAAGGGAGGAGATGCAAAGGGCCCCGGAGGGCTGAGCCCTGGACAAAGCGGAAGCCAGGCTCCTGGCTGTAGGCTGGTGCTACAGCTGGACATTTCATCTTCTCGGTGAGAGAAAGAGAGGGAGAAGGGAAGGGACGAGACGCCGGTGCCCAGCCTGGGCTAGCTAGCAGGAGACAGTCCCTAGGCACAGAGACAGTGGGAAGAGTCTGGGTCTTGAGCAGGCCCAGCTGTCTGCTTCTAGCACGGAGACAAGTCCTGGCCTGCTTCAGGCTTGGGGGCAGAGGGGTCCGTCTATTTGGCAGAATCTAAATTAGTAGAGAAATGTTTCTGATCTCAGCTTCATGCTCCCCATGTCTTATGATGCTTTCAGAGGACACTTTATTACAAACAGGTCTGGTCACATCTGGATTTTTATTCAGGAAACTTCCCTTCCAATAGCCCTTTACTAACAAGAGAATGATTCCTAATAAGAGAGAACAGATTCTCTTTTGCTCAGTTTCTTAAGTTTTCAGAGCTAATGTGCAGTCAGTACCAGGCCTGTGCTAAGGCTTTGGTTTCAGTGTTCTTGCTGTCCATCTCGTGCTGGCCTCAGTCACGCAAAGGACAGGTCAGCAAACGACCAAAAGACACAGAGGAAGTGTGGAGGCTAACTGGATCAGAAGACCGGCTGTCTGTCTCATGCGCCCCCACCCAGGGCTGAAAGGGGTCTGTCTTTTCCCTGAAACACTTTGCCGTGTTTGGTTTTCAAAGATCGCTCCCCAAACACTCCTACCTTGAACAAAGAAAAGAAGAAACAATTCCTAGAGTAATAGGTAATGGAACTATAGATCTCGAAACGGAATCAGACGATGTCTGGCGCAGGGTGCAATGGCCCTGGGTGCAAACTTCAGGAATAAAGTCTTAATGGTCCCAAGAGAATTTAACTTGCTTCTCAGAGAACCAATTTCTTCACTACACCATGTGGGTTGAAAAAAGGAGGGCTGGTAGAACACAATCTGGCTCTGGGTGAAGACCCAACTAACAGGATTCGTGTACCAGTCAAACCTCGGCAAGAGTTTGCTTCTGTGGAGTATGATGCTCAGTGATATCTCAGGACCTAAAGAGTAGACTCTCCAAGACAAAGATTTTCTCTAGCCTTTCACCGGGAATCCAGAACAGTCTTTCCTCCTCTCTCTCTCTATATATTTATGTATTGCTCCCCACCACCCATGGAAAAATCAGTAGATTTTAAAAGTTAACTGTTGGCTAAAAACCTAAGGAATACCTCTCAGTGGATTATTTAAAAATATCCATGATTCTCATCCGATTTCCTTGGCTGAGTGAAATATTTAAAGGGCTGGTTGTTTTCTAAATATTCATACAATGCTTCTTGGAAAATCAATGTAGTGACATTTCAAATAATTATATTGTTTTTTTTCTTCCAATTTAATAGACCTGTTTCTTCTCTTTCTCCTTGATCCTTTTGCCCCCGTAGGAAGACCAGCAATAACCTAAATGAACACTCTAGACCTGATGACTGCAGAGAGCTGGCAGTCCAGGGGAGACCATGGCACAAGAATGCACTGGGATTGGCTATTTGGATAACACTGGATAAGAATGCAAAGGCAAAGGGGCGTCATACTCTTTCTAAAGTTCCTAGAAGAAAACAAACGAGAACACCTTATTTTTGTAAAAAAGGAGAAAGACATTCACACAACAATAACATCAGTGAAAGCGATTGTCTCCTGGAAAAAGCTGACCAGTGTGTCTGATCTCCCTGGGTTAAAGCACATGGCACAACAATCTCCTCGTTGGCGTCGGAAGAGAGGGAGAGAGCATGTGGCTGGGGCACAGACGAGAGAAACTGAAGTCCTGGCTCACTGGAGGCCAGCTTCCCAGTCGGCTGCATGCAAAGAACTCCAGCATGTGGGCTGCCACCTCTGAACACCACACAGAAACTACATGAGAAATTAAGCCAGAGAACTACCTCAAATGTGGAAACCAAGCCTGAAAATGTGCAGTGAAAACATATGGGTCTCACTCCAACAAACGTCTTTTAAACATTAGACTCCACAAATGGTCTCTTTGGTTTGATAGGGGATGTCTGCCCTTGTCGAGAGTCCCGGGACAACTGCCTGTACAGGTTGTCCTGGTATGCCTGAGCCACAGGGAGGGTCCGGGCCACCTTCACATCGGGATATGAGGAGGCCTGGCCGACTCTCTCCAAGAGGTCTCCGCGGGACCCATTAGCCAGCATCCCATGGGGGCTGTAATAATCGTCCTCCAGCAAATGGCCATTCTGTGCATTGTTGGTTTTGTTATAAAAGGCAATGTTGCTGATGGATGATGGTGGACTGAAGGACTCAGGCTGAGGAAGGTTGCCTGGAGATGTGGGACTGAGGACAGTATCCACGGATGACACAGCCCAGGTCCGATTCTGCTGGTGAAGGTGAGGGTACTGTTGAGTCCGGGCTGTTTTATCTATGATCCCCATGAATGGTGTGGTCCTGGATCGGGTGGGCTCGCTGGGGTAACCTCCTTGAGTGGGAGACACTGGTGACAGCTCGTCACATGACCTATCATATGCCGGTTTTAGAGGGATCTCCATTTGTTGAATCGAGGAAGATGGCCGGAAGGTAGGAGTGAGGTTGGAGGCCGATGAGATACTATTGCTAGATGGAGAGAAGCGGAGGCCTACGCTCTGGGAGTGCAGCAGAGGCCTGGGAGTTGGTGGGTGGGGTTTGATTTCATTCGGGCTGATGCTAATAGGTCTTCTGATTAAATGCGACACATCAGGGGAACCTAGCTGGCTGGAGGAACGCTCCAGGTCTAGTTTTGAGTGACAGACTGGGTAGTAGGATGCAGACTGGCTACGCCCAATCTGTGGTGTCTGGCTGTATCTCATACCACCCCGATATGCTGAGGAAGGTCGCTGTGGAAGGTCTTCTTTGGTCAACCCTCCATGCTGACAGATGGCACCTGCACTCAGGCTAGCCTGGACATGCTGCACAGGTCTCCCATCCCCTACGATCCCCCCAATTGACCCTTGATAAACCAACCGGCTCTGACTTACTCCCATGTCTCCTTGTGAAGACTGGTATTTACTAGCCATCGAGTGGGCTACCTGGCCATAGGCCCCTGTGGACAGGACAGTGCTTGAATGAACCGCTGAGCTGGGCTGGTTGCTTCTCACAATCTGGGCCTTGGCAGGCTGTAGCCTGAGCCCTTGCTGGGGAACTGCCACAGGAAGCTGAGGCATCTGGTAGGGCCGCTGGGCCATTTTGGATAATGGAGATTTTGGTCTGCCAGGAAGCTGACTAACGTTTGTTTCTTGCTGATAACGCACGGGTGAGCCAGACTGGGATCTATAGACACTCATGCTCTCAGCTGGTGGGCTGGCCCGATACTGAGGGCCTCTACGGAGGGGGGACGGGGGAGGGCTTGGGTATTCCTTGCCCTGTCCTCCTACGGGAGGGGGGCTAAAGCGGTAAGAGCCGCTCTGGTGGGCTGGGGAAGTATGTGGTGGACTAGGCCTGTAATGAGAGTTCTGGTGAGTTGGAGAAAGAGCGGGTGAGGTGGACTGATAGCCCTGTCTGGTGGGAGAACCTACGGAACTACTGGAACGGAAGTCAAAAACCTGATGCGAGCCAAGGGGCGAGCTGGAGATGTAGGCGGAGTCCCGATGGGCCGGAGATGAGGGCGGGCTCTGGATGATCGGCAGCCCTTGACTGGGCCGAGCCTCGGTCTGGAGGCCGATGGACACGTTTTCAACATCCTGTTCCAGGTACTCCTCCTCGAATATATCCTGTACAGAGTATATGTCTTCGTGCTGCGGCTCGGGCTCCGTCTCCTCCGGGAGCGGCGGCTGCGGCGGCTGCGGCGGCGGGGGCGGCGGCTGCATCTGGCGGCACTCCTCCTCCACGCGCAGCACGAGCCTCTGGATCTCACGGTTGTTCGGACAGAGCTTGATGGCCTCGTTCAGATCCTCTAAGGCTGCTGCAAACTGTCTGCTTGACAAAATGTAAACACAGGAACTGGAGTTATTCTGAATCAACAGGGGTCACCAAGAGCTGAGGACGCGGTCACTATTTCAGAGACCTGGGTGGGTGGCGTCTGGGGGGGGGCGGGAGGAGGCGGTGGTGGTTTCGGTTGATTTGTAAGGAAGGAAACAGGTAGGCTGTCATTCTGGAAGAGTCCAGAATGCTTCTTTAGCCTGTTTAGCCTCCATCTTCCTTTTGGCCTCTCTGGGATTAGCAGAGAAATGGCCCCATTTTGTCAGTCCAGCCAGGCCCTTCGGGAAGATTCTCTTAGTGCCCAAATGCACACCAGGCAGTATGAGGGTTGGGTGGGGTTGTCATTTACAGGGTCACTGTCAATTAGCTTAGGAACAAAACAGTAACTACGATATTTAAAATTCTTGCTGATCCAGCATAAATTTTCTTTATATTCTCAATATTTTGGCTCCAAATTTCGGGCCTGTTCCGTCCTAGGCAAGAAGACCGTTTTCTGCCCTTTTCTCCCCCTCGCCCCACAGCACTGTCGCTCCTCTGTTCTCCTACACCAGAGCTGGGCAGGTATTAGGCTCACTGACTAGGCAACTCAGATTCTGATTTACAGATGAGGACACGAACTCTCAGAGATAGTCCCATCCTCTCTATTAATAACGCCCAGGAAAGGGGCAACTGGCCCTGTGGGGAAGGAATTCTCTGGGGAAAAAGAGAATTTGAGAGTCAAGCTTCTGTAAGGACTTTGTTATCCCAGCTAGTTAAGACTAATATTATTGCCACCGACCTCACTAGACTTAACCTGGGCTTGGTTTTTCAGGACCATATTCCGCCCCGGCCACAACAGTGAAACTGAAGCAGGTCTTTCCCGGGGAAGAGTTTGGGACAAGGGTGGGGCACTGGGCAGGAGGCATCAAGGACAGTGACAAGTTATCCAGAGATCAGTGATGGCAGGTTCTAGGTCTTTCCAGAGCCTTTCCTGCCCATTTGGCCAAGCCACAGCAGATGGACAAGAGGGATGGAGTTTCGGAGTTTCTCTTGGGCCCCCTCAATCCTGGCAGCAAGGACCTCCTGTCTCCATGAGGGTGTGGTGTGGTGGTGGTGACTAAGGTGAGGAGGAGGTCTGATGCCACCAGACTTGAGGAGAGCTCGGAAGGAAGACTAAATAATCCAGGGACTCCTCAAATGCCTAAAGGAAAAGAGGGGCCTGCGGTATAAGCCACCCATCCTACTTTTCCTTCTAAAAGGGCCAGGAAGGATGTTTTGCTTAAGTGACCTCTTCTTAAGTCACCAGCATCTCTTTATGCTGTCTGCTCTAGGGGTTAAAAAGTGATTGAGAGATGGCAGAGGCTTCTGGAAGAAGGTGCCATTCTCCAGCAATGCAAAGGCGTTTTCCTCCCAAAGTAAAATGTTCTAGATCTCCACAGCCCGGAAGATTTGCCAGTCTCAAGCGGAGTTCTGTGCTA
Organism: Ailuropoda melanoleuca; assembly: GCF_002007445.2. Classification (NCBI taxonomy): domain Eukaryota; kingdom Metazoa; phylum Chordata; class Mammalia; order Carnivora; family Ursidae; genus Ailuropoda; species Ailuropoda melanoleuca. Next base: position 30,579,461 of record NC_048230.1, on the reverse strand, counting down.
TGGGAGCCATCTCCAAAGCATGTCCTGAAAGTCCTCAGGGATAGACACATTTGGGTACATATGCCCCAGGATGGCCTACATTGCCTTGGCCAGATTTTCGGAAAAGAGACCTCTTGCTCATCACCCTCTCTCTCTCTCCTCACCTGCTGCTGCGTTTTGCCCTTGCTCTTGCATAGTAAGCTTCATAAGATTTCGGTTTCAGCTCCAGGGCCTTAGTAGCAAATTCCTCCGCCATTCCAAAATCCTGTCATTACAATAGGTGTGCAAATGAGTCATTGAAGAGATATGAAAAATAGACAATTTGGGAATAAAACAGAATATATGTACATTTCTTTGACATTTATGGATGAACACCTGGGGTTCTCGACATGCCTGGCATGGCTCTAGCCATGTGGCCCAGACTGCAAGTTCCTTCTGCCTTTGCCCTGTGTGGCCCTGCAACAGCTCCTGGGAATTTATCTGCCCAGAAGCATTAAAATACTTTTAATGTGCCTTCCTTCTGCTTTTCTAATGAAGTTCCTTCTAGCCCAGAAGCCAAATGTTAACCCAACAAAGCTCCTGAAGTTGGAAACCTGAGCCCTTGTTCCACACGCGTGTATGAGGCAGACACAGACTCCACCTGGCACGGGGCCTTACCCTACTCCTCAGCTTCCTGTAGCACCCACTATGCCTCCGCTTCCTAAGGGGTGAGTGAGGTCCAGGAGGATGAGGGCTGTGGAAAGGAGAGCTGCACTGACCATGGAGACTAGACAGGGTCGGGGAGCCAGGCAGACTTGGGTTCAGTCCTCTGGTTGACCCCATAACCCCTCAGAGGGGGTGGTGTGTTTTCTCACCCACATCTACTTTGCAGGTGGGATGATGTGTGATGACACACTTGAAAGCCCCGAACACCATTTCTGGCACATAGCAGATGCTTAGTAAATGGCCTTTCCTTCTCTTAACTGGTTCCTCACTTAGTAAGCATTTAAAACAACAAAAATAAAATGAGAGAGGGCCCTGGCTGTGACTAGGGTTTATGCTGTCACCTCATCGCTTTATTACTGAGGCTCCCTGGAGGAGCATCTCATCTGTCCTCATCTGAGAACCCTGGGAACAGGGACCTGGGGAACAAAGCTGTAGTTTTAAAGATACCCTTCCATACTAAGCTAAAAGGAGAGTTCTTTCTCTTCTTTCAATGTCAAGCCTCAGGATGGCACAGAAACCTCTGGTAACACGTGTGATTTGCGTGATTCCAGAGGCAGAACGAAGGGCTGAGGCATGGGTGGAAATGAACAAGAAGTCAGGGGCCGTCTCGGACTGAAGCAGACCTCAGGCGCCTTGTACAGGTGGTCGTGGGAGCTGACTGGTAACTGTTTGTGAGCAAGTGTGAGCTAGAGAGGGAGCATTCCATCTTATGGGAGTCATCTATCACTACTCTTGTTCCAATCTTATCTTTTAATTTTTTCTTTTTCTTTTGGACAATCATCCTTTCTGCCATGATTAGAATGCTTTTAAGAAGGAGATTATTTGTTCAGGCAAAGAGAAGGTGGCAGGCTGGCAGCGGCTCCTGAGTGTTGTCTCATTCTCACTGGCAGTGCCCTGGGCACTGCTGGTCTGGTTCTGCCTCACAGAAGAGCCTCACTGCCTTCCCCTGGGGTGTAACCTTCCCACTACCCTGTCTATACTCTCCTCAGCACCGTGGGGCAGCTCTGCCTCTTCAGACCGTAACGGTGTTCTCTGGGACATCAGGGCTCTTCTCATCGGCAGGGTTTAGATGGAGGATACGGAAGTCATACACACAAACCACCTCTCTGGAACTGACAGCAGACCTGTTGCCCCTGCAGCTGAAATCTCCCTTCTGCACAGCGGAGCTCTCTACTCATCAGCATTCTTTTTCGGGGCAGATTATTTTTAGCTCTCGAGGAACTGTGAGACCTCAGGCAGGGGGTTAGCAGAGGTTCCTGACACGATCTCGGCTATTCCCAGTCTCTGAGAGAGGATTCTTGGCCTGGGAGCATCTGCGTGTCACGGGAGCAGTGGCTGAGGGCAACAAAGACTGTTTCTGCACAGCAGGCAAGAAGGACCAAGGACTCCTTGGGAGGTAACAGAGGACTAGGAAGAGTTCTATGATTCCCTCTATGACAAGAAGGGGCATGGCATGCTGGCGTAAAAAGATGAGGAAAGGAGTGAAAAGTTCAAGATTAGCCTTCGAAATAAACCTTAAAGTCCATGGTCCTGAGTCCTCTTTCCAGACCTTCCTTACGTGACTAGGGGTCTACTAGAAAGGAAGGGAGTGACTGCAATTCATATCTAATTGCAGTTGGAATTCTAGTGACCACTGCTCTCACATTTTCCCAAAGACCAGAAAACTGACTTGGGGGTAGGAGACGATGATGATGGTATTCCAATCACTTTCAGTGGGAACTAAAAATTCAGAAAGCTCCAAAAATGCCCACAGCATTAACTTTTTTACAGTTTAAGATACGGATTGTACTTAGACTTGATTTCTTTCAAATTGCAAATGTCAGTGCTCTGTGAAGGACAACCAAGTTCCAAATGGGGCAGAGAACGATTTCAGGGGCCTGGTAAGAGCCAGGGAGTGACGTGGACTGTCAGCTTCCAGGGCTGTAGAAAGCAGCTGGGAGGAGAGGGACTTACGTTCATTTTCCTGCGACATCGAGAGAGGTTGAGAAGGAGAGACACCTTTAGTTCCCGGAAGGTTTTCAAGTCCTCACCAAACCCTTCTCGAGGGAATTTCTTCAGGGCGTACTGGTAGCGCTGGGCAGCTTCCTTTACTTTACCTTTCTAATGGGAGTACAAGATGGCAGAACACACAGTTGGTCTGCTGAGCAACCGAGGAGGTCTGGCCCCACTCCCCTCCTCCTCTATGCAGTGATTATTATGTTAGCCCTCCCAAACACCAGCCTGGGGAGTAGGTCTGGCCTCAGTGGTGAGAGCAGAGGGTCCAGTCTTTTCAATAGGAAACTCACCTGGCAGGAAGGGCAAGGTTGAAGGGGATACCCAAGACACAAGCCAGGGAACCAACCAGAACCCCCAGCTTCCCAACCGGATTCCCAGGAGACTGATCTTGCTCACTTCAAAGGAGCTTTTTCTTGACCTGATCTCCCTGGGACACATATCATTTCCTAGGCCCAACCACTCCAGAGTTATGACTACTTCTTTACTTTTGGCTTGCCTGAAAAACTCTTCCTGTTTGATGCTCCTCCTTGCCAGTCCTCTAGAAGAAGTCATTCTCTTCCTCACAAACGAGGTGGGAGCTAAAACGGTCTAGCCGTTGCTTCCCCAATCTCAATGTATAAAATAGTATGTCTGCTCTCCTGTTTTTAGAAAAGGCTTGGGGCAGGGTGGTAGTAGAAAAGTTTAGACTTTGATCCAACTGTGTAGGGGGGATGATTTCCAAGATGAAGTAAATCTATGACCAACTAAGGGACCTGGCAACAGGGACTTTGAATTTTCCTTACATTTTGTATCTGAAAATCTATCAGCTAATAAATACATACATATACACACATAAATAAATAAAAATAAAATAAAATGAAAATCTATCAGCGGAGCTCAGAATGATGCAGGAGGCATCTCCCATTCACTCAGCTGACCTTCATCTGCTGCATTCCTTCTGTAGAGCTGTAACTCCAGCAGGGATCCTGATCTTTTCATTTTCTCTTCAGCACTTTTCATTAAGGAGAGATCTGGAGTCTACCAAGGTAGAATTCTGGGTGGGAACAGTAGTAGCTCTGCCTATTCTCATTAGGAGGTAGGACTCCTTGTCTTGGAATATGAGAGGTTATATTATAACCAGGGCTAAGATTCTTGAGAGCAATGTTATCCCCAAGTCCAGTCCTAGAGTTAATGAGGCCCTTCTTGGAAGTCATGTGAAATCCTGGATAGGTCAGGACTCAAGTTTCCTAGAAGCCCAAGATTCCTAGATTATCATGACTTTCATGTGGAGGGTCCTCAGGAAATACATACAACCCTTCTCCCAGGAACTCAAAACATTCCTTACACAGGGGTGGGTGGGAGGTGGAAATAATGTGCTTCATAATCATTGCCCATCTTTGGGCCTGATAGCTCAGTGAGGTTGGATTTACATTTACCTTTAGGAGAAGAAGATGCCGCTAATCTTACCATAACCAAATAACTGTGACATGTAATCTTCTTCTTTTTTAATTTAAGTAATCTCTACACCCAAAATGGGGCTCAAACTCACAACCCTGAGATCCAGAGTCACAGGCTCTTCTGACTGAGCCAGCCAGGTCCCCTGTCATGTAATGTTCTTTGGGAAGTTCCTATAGGCCATGGGAGAAAGTCTGTGTCAGGGTTTGGAACCTTCAGCTTGAACTGTGACTACAAAAAGACTCCATACTTTTTTTGTTGTCATTCAGTGAGTCACTTTAAGAAAATCTTATAATTGCTATTTGTCTTGCTTTCCTTATCCTACTCAGGGATGTTGAGAAGCTAGTATTACTACAGACTTTTAAATCTATATGTGTATTAGATATGAAAGTGAGGATCAATGCCTCTTTCCCACAGATTAGAAATATCTGTACTACATAATTTCACTTTACTTGTCCCGTGAGTTTCCAGGTCCCACTTAGCAGATTCCATGTAGAGTCTATATAACTGCCTATTAGTGACCGGATGAAATTAGGACTTCGCGTTGATCGGCTGCAGGCTTATGTAGGCCACTCTTGCGCTCTTGTTGGGAAGTTAAAAACTCAGGATGGTCAACTTATGAGCCTATCACTGAGGGATGGCATCCTCCCTTTGCCTCTAGAGCCAAGGATGAGACTGTCAAGACTTCAGCAGATTCTCCATGCGGAGAAGTCAGTGGCTGCTTTGAGGAAACAGTTCCTTCCCCCCCTCACCTTATAAAACATGTCCCCCTCTTCCATCAGCTTGCTCAACAGGATGATCATGATGTCTGGTTTGGAGGTGGCCATCGCCCATGTGGCTGGACCTGTAGTGTACAGGATGCATGATGGGTAAAAACTCAGACAATGTAAGGGTGGCAGGAAGCTAGGTGAAAAAAACATCCTGGGGGATTTCTGCTGAGAGAACAACTTGCTCCACAACAACTTCCTCATCGTTTAGACCGGGGAGTATCTTAGGGACTCCCACTGCCAAGAAGCTGCTCTGGATTTGTGTTCACCTTAAAATAAGAACATCTGATCTGTCTGAGCCTGCACCACAGGAGGGCAGCAAAGCCTGCCAATGTGCGGGTTTGGGCAGGCCGTGGCTCAGTCCGGAGCATTGGGAGAAAGGGTTTACATTACATGTCACCACGAGATTTAAAAAATCCAAAAAGGACAATTTATTTTAGAACCTGGGACTCAAAATCCCTAGCTGTTTAGTCTCTTAATTTAAAAATCTGTACTTTGCGGAAAGGGGAATGATTAAAGATTTTAAGGGGAACCATTAAAGATTCTAAAGGCTCCCTTAATTTGTAAGTATCGAATAGGCCTTCCTGCGATTTACTTTGAATCACGAGCACAGTTCGAATGTCAAAAGACATGAAATAAGCCAACATGACTGAGAACTACTTTACCCACAAAGAGAAAGAGAGGTTAAACTGATTAGTTTATAGACGCCTGAATTATTTACCAACTAAGCTTTTCAGGGTTAGTAATCAAAAGTTCAAGTTATTCTCTACAACAGTCGTTAAAAAAAATCTTCTTTTAAGGTGAAGTAAATTAAAAGATTAGAGGTGTAGGGAACTCATGCAGGCTAAACCAAAGAGGAGAAGGCAAAGCTGACCAAGCCATCAGACCACGCCTGATGCTGACAGCGGTGAAATATACCTCGTGGGCGACTCGGTAACGTCTGACAACCTTCAAAGAAAGGAGAAAACAAAAAGTTGTAGGAGAGGAAAAAAAAAATGGATGAAGGTGAAAAAAAAAAAAAAAGAAGGAAAAAGCAGCAGTGAGAGGCAGGCAGCAAAAAAGCCAGCATATCAGCCAACCCTCGCCTACAGGTCTGTGGGATGGGGGAGCAGATGGGACAGCAGCAGCAGGGACTGGAGAGTCTGAAGCACATACAGAGCGGGGGAAAGCAGAGGCTCACGGCAGTGCAGGGATCCAGGATGTTCACAGGGTGGGGCTGGCACAGAGGCATTAGCACGAAGATGTGCTTAAGGTTAGAGCAGCCTCCTGGCTAAGGCGACTAGGGGCATGGCAGATAACCAGGTGATTCTGGACACAGAGTAGTGTCGACCATGGCTCAGAGGGTGCTTTCTCTGGGCGAAGAGCCTTTCTGTTCACTTGGACAACAAGTGGGCCAGGGCAGAGGGGAAACTATACACACTCACACCAAACACCCAGGGCAGCCAGACCACTGGACCAGTCTGGCCCCTGGGCACAGCTGGCCAGCACCTTCTTCCTTTCTCCTACCTATCTTGGCTCCTTTCTTCAGAAGAGTGACAACAACAGAAGTGTTCCGGCACCCTACTGCTCTGTCCAGAGGGCGCATTCCGCTATAGTCCACATGTTCAATCATGGCCCCGTGATCCACCAGGAACTGGACCTAGGACATGGATCAAGCAGAACAGTTAACACAAGTGCAATGGCTCAGCACAGCTCTACTGAGGGCTCTGGCTGCTGCCTGGACTACATTCAATCGCTGGTTTGAACCACGCTGGGGAGCCGTGGGATTTCAGGCCATACTTGTATTCTTGGTCTTTAGTGGTGTTTTGAATATTCCTGTCCTCCAGCAAGTACAGGTCCAAGAACTTTCTATCAAGAATCGTCAACATGTTACTCTACCCTTAACCGCTGCGAACATTACGGATGGAGAACCATCCCTATCCCTACCACCCAAAGGCTTGTGTAAAGGCACTCACCACCTCGGCATCACCGTAGAAAGCTGCCAGATCCAGTGGGGTGCGGCCGTTTTTGTCAGCATGGTCTGTAGCAGCCCCGTTATCCACCAGGGAACGTACTACTGAGAGATGACCCTTCAAACAAGCCCAGCTGAGGGCTGTCAGTCCTTCTTTGTCCATTAGAGCAATGGAGGCACCTACAAGAGCGAGTGTAACACAGGGCTGAGGCCACCCAGAGCAGGACGGAGAGCTGGTACCGAAGCTGCACGCTCTGCCAAAGCACAGCTTTAGTTTCTGGGAGGGGAGTTCTCTTTCAATAAAATTGTTAAAAAAAAAAAAAAAAAAAGATCCTACAAGCTCTCAGGAGAAGAGAGTCCAGTTGTTTTTACTGGGAATTCTGGATACGCCACAATCCACCCCAAGCTTATTCTCCAGGCTTAAGTTTCATTACGCCCCTCAGAGAATCCTCCACTTGGGCCACATGGCTGTGCTCATGGCCTACTGACTCTCCCAAGATATTCCTGTAGCCTTGCTTCTGGTCATGTTTGCTCCCACGTGGGGAATCTTTAGATTCCTGCCTCACTTCTACTCATTCTCTAGGGACCATTTCAAATCCCTGTTTCCGGGAAGCTTCTCCTGGTTCACTGTTCATCTCATCTTAAATGTGCTTAACACATGTCACCTTATTCTGTTCTTAATCTTTTTTTATGTATCTTACTTGTATGTAATAAATTCTCAGTGAATGTTTTCAGGACTCAGCAAGTCTTCCCTTGGTAATAGCATAAACTCCTGGACAGATTCTCATAAAACAGAAGGAGCTCAGTCCGTGTTTATCACTGGTGATAGCACCAGGCCACGTTGTCTCTCCCTAGAATGTGGGGGAGATGAACTCATGGGAAGAGACTGAGCCCAGGCCACAAGGAAATTCAGAGTTTAATTCAACTTGTCAGCCTTCAATGATCCCACCCCCATTCTCTCAGCCTTTTTGGTATTCGACATCTGTTTCTCTTTAACATTTCTAATTTCATCTGTAAGGATCAAGCATACTTGATATACTGTTTTGTAATTAGTCTAAAATTCAATATATATTTGGTTCTTAGCCTAGACTGAAAGCTCTTGGATGGCAAAGGGCCTATCATTTCCTTGCTAGTTCTGAAGCGTACCTAAGACAACTCTTTTCACACAGCTGACACGGCACACTAGCTAAATTAGGATCAACTTACTGCGTACAGAACGCTTTCCAGGCTGCCTCCTCAGGTAGACAGGATTCAGATGTCAGATCAAGCTTAGGGCGTGCCACAGCTAGGCTCAGGGTCTACTCAGCAGTTATCTGGACTATCTGTTTTTACTCCTACAGGTCAGACAACCAGACTTGGTTGCTTCCCACAGGAGGATGAAGGGCTGGAAGGTACCATACCTCTAACTCTGATGATAGCCATTTTTTATGTGCTGGGTTCCCTTTTCACAATGGTATAGTTTACAATTAAAACATCGACTCTAACACAGAATGAATTTGAATGTGGGAGAGAATCTAAGGAGTTTCCTCAGATGGAACATGTATAAATTCCCTGGACAGAGACTCCAAAGGTAGAAGCCGCAGAAGAAGGTTCTGGATGTATATTACAGAGAAGCTGATTTTCCAAAGATAAGGAAAGCTGGAATTTAAGAAATTAATAGGAAATACATATGAAATAAACCTGTCTAGTCAATATGCGTCCAAAATTCAATATGTAAGCTTCCCCCTCTTTCTTTTCTTCCCTTTGCAGTTAATGGAATCACACTTCTTCCAAGCATCCATTTTAAAACTTCAGAGTTATCTTTAACTCAACTATCATTATTTCCTACATGTAATTACTCTTTATATCCCAAATCGTTTTTGTACTTGGCCCTTCTGTTCTATTCTAACAGCTACTGCACCTGGATTAGAGCCTCATTACTTCTCATCTATTACAATGCTTCCTAATTGATCCCCTGGCCCACTATAATTCCTCCATCAAATCTACTATTCGCCCTACTGCCAGAGGGATTTTTTTTTAAAGCACAACTCTGGCATCAATTCCCTTTTAAAAAATCTTGAAAGGCTCCCCACTGCCTTCAGAATTAAGTCCAAAACCTCTTTTAATCTGTTCCTTTTCACTTTCTTTCCACATACGTTTCCAATTTTACTTTCCAAGGGCCCTCATGTACGTCACTGGACAACTTGTGTTATTTCCCCAAACCCATTGTGTGCTGGATCTCCTCATTGACTTTTCATTCATGTTCCCATCCCTAAATATGAAACTTTTTTCCTATTCACCTTTCAAAGTCTGTCTTTTCCTAACTGAAATACCGTTATCAGAGCACTTAGGATTCTCTGCTTTTCAGGTACTTATCTGCATTTCATCCCTTCCTTGCCAGATTACAGTCTCGGAGGGCGCAGATTACAGTGTATTAGTTAACAGTGTATTAGTTAAAAGAAAATCACTCAGTGGCACAGCACTGGTATAGTGTTCTGCAAATAATGTTGGCTAAATAAATGTTTGTAGAATTTGTTGATTTAGTGGAAGTCTCTGACTTAAATGTGAAAAAATGAAATACTGAGGATCCTTGACTTACGACGGTTTGACTTACAATTTTTTAACTTTATGATGGTGCAGAAGTGATATGCATTCAGTAAAAAATGTACTTCAAATTTCGAATGTGGACCTCTTCCCAGGCTAGTGATGTGTGGTACGACGCTCTCTTGTGATGCTGGCCAGCAGCAGTGAGCACAGCGACCCAGCAGCCGCATGACCACGAGGGTAATGACAGATACACTTACAACCATTCCGTTTTTCACTTTCAGTACAGCATTCAATAAACTCCATGAGATATTCAGCACTATTATACAGTAGGCGTGTGTTAGGTGATTTTGCCCAACTGCAGGCTGATGTAAGTGTTCTGAACACATTTAAGGTAGACAAGGCTAAGCTATCATGTTCCACAGGCCAGGTGTACTAAATGCATTTTCGACTTCAGGTATTTTCAACTTATAATATTTTAAACTTGGGTTTATCAGGACGTAAGCCCATCGTAAGTTGCGGAAATCAGTAGTACAAAGACCAGCATGTCTGCAATGGTAAGGGAGAACAAATCTCTGGAATCTATGTCTGATAAGCTTCCACTGGCATGTGGCAGACACTGTGCAGTGATCTAAAGGTTATCAGTGGTTGAAGAGGTCTTGCCTTTTCCAGTAGACTTGGGCTGTTCTGGGACAATTATTCCTGCCTCATCTTATCCTGAGAATCTATGTACACCCCCATTCTCCTCCAACCCCCTCCTGGCAGAAGTAAGGATAGATACCACGAAACCAGACTTGTTTGTTGGCTTGTACTGGGGAAGCAAGAACCACTCTGCATACTGGGAGAGTGGTTCCCTGGTTCTGACCCAGCATTGCGAGTGTGAGGCTGTGGAAACAAATCTTCTTTGGAGGATACAGCTAAAGATCCAATGAGTCTTAGTTTGAAATCATAGAAGAAACTTCATCTTCTTCTTAACTCGACTACCCTTGGTTTTGCTGGCCTGGTTATGATTCTTCAGGAGCTTGGATTCCTTGAAGTGAATGTGCCCACAGATATAATTATAGGTGTTTAGGTCCAGTTTACTAATAGGGAAGGCTAACTGGAATGGAGTCATTAGGCTGGTCACAATCACACTATCTCCTGCTTCATGTAAATGCTCACAGTCCACTAGATGGTACTGTAGGGTCACCGGAGACTTGAGTTTTTCTTCTGCAGAAGTCCACCCTCATTCACCCCTGTTTTGTATAAGTGACTGAGGTCAGGGCAATCAAAAGGAGCCTGAAATGCTTTTGAAGGTGGTGTGACCATAATCTTTTTAACTTATTTCCCATTCACCAGGAATATGTGAATGTTAATGTCAAAAGGAATTTATTGCAACGGAAGATAATATAATATCCTGATTTTTCAAAAAGGGTCCCACTGTCAGCAATTGTCTTAACCTCTGCTTGCCTCCTTTGGATACAAGAAAAATATTAGTTGTGCAGGCTTACAAAAGAATTAATAAAAAGTTAAAGAAAAAACACAGTCCTTGGAAGATGAACATCTATTGAGTGTATATTAAAAAATCAAAGTTTGGAGATTACAGATTTGAATTAGAGAATTTAGAATATGTTAATTTGATTAGAATACCAAAAATCCCTCAAGCCATAAGGAAATGAATATCAGAGTTAAAGGATCCCACCTGTATATAAGAGGAGAGGAGATGGACTTTCACATTTTAACCAACTAGATTCATAATACATATTCTTTTTTTAAAAAAAATTATTTTGAGAGAGCGTGCGTGCACGTGCATGTGGGGAAAGGGCAGAGGGAGAGAAACTCAAATAGACTCCCCACCAAGCATGGAGCCCAGGGGCTCGATCCCAGGACCCTGAGTTCACGCCCCAAGCTGAAACCAAGTGTCTGGATGTTCAACTGAATGAGCCCCACAGGTACCCCAATAATATCTATTCTTAACATCTCTTAGAATCCATCACTGGATATCATGAGGTCTTTGGGTTATCATAGGCACTGCCCATGCAGCTCTGGCACCCCAAGACTCACCTTGTGCAAGCAGAAAGTCCACAGTTCCTAGATGGCCTTCGGAGGCAGCCATCATCAGGGGAGTACGACCCTGCTTGTCTGCCATGTTGACATCAGCTCCGTGGGTGAGTAAAAGATCAACAATCTGCAAGTGCAGAGAAACAGGGACGAATGAGCCAGGAAGAGATGCTGAGTAGACACGTGCACGTTGTTCCCTATACTGGGGGATCACCTCCTGCTGTACAGGCAAGTCACCTCTCCCCGTAACTTTCTACTGCAAGGGTCCTTCTAATTCCTGCAGGGTCCTAGTACCATGTGATTTGATCTCTGACTCTCTTAAGGATAGCCAAATGGGAGTTCAACTCTGAATGCTTGACTCAGCCCCTACGTGAAGAAGAATTTAAGATACAAAAGACCAAGATGTGGACTAAACAATCCCACAACAGAAGCTCCAACACAAGTCACTACCTATGCCAGTGCCATTTTATTGACCTCTAGGGGTTGCTAGCCTGCCTGGAGTGAATATTTATGACTGAAGTAAATACAATAAAGTGCCTCTGATAATTCTTTTATGTTTGGCTTCTAGAGGCTTTTTTCTACACAAAGATTATTACCAATATGCTTTCTTTTCCATCCTATGTGTATAAATTAGCATTTATCCAGAATTCAAACACCTGGAAAGATTGCATAGCTAAAATGTACATACACCACATTTTCTTTTAGCAAGTCTGAGACACCTGCAAGACACCTGTTAGCAGGGATCTGCTGGGATATGAACCTTCCAGAGGACCCGTGGATATGTGGACCTGTGGATATGTGAGAAGAAGGTCATTCCATGACCAGTCCAGAAGTAGGTAGTCCTTCTATACACTATGGATTATGATGATGATTTTTTTAAAATGATGATGATTTGGAATGTTAGGTTTCTGATATCTTCTCAATGAACCAGAATACTAATAACAATGGTCCAAGTCCTCAAACCCAGTGACTGCTGAGTAACCCAAACTTTGTGATTTTTTTTTTTTGCTCTCTGCTTCAGAAGTTCCTGTCTAGAACTCACCCCTACCTGAGGGACTGGAGGTAGCTACACTGCTTACCTGCCAGTGGCCCTGGCGAACAGTGCTGAACAGGGGCACTGCCCCTCGGCGGTTTGGCTGGGCCACTGCTGCTCCCTGTTCCAAGAGCAGACGGCATACCTCCAGTTTGCCTCTTCCGGCTGCAGCTGTCAGTGCTAAGGGCAGAGAACACAGACTGAGAACAGGTGGGTCTTGGCCTCCCTAGCCCTCTGTGTAACGTAACTGCTACTTTACCTCCAAGAATGATATTAGCTACTTTTGCCATGAAGGAAATTTGTAAAGAAAAATCATGAATAAAACCACATTTAAGTGGGCTTATAATGTATGGAGACAATTGTAATAATAAATTTATTGAAAATCAGCTTTGATTAAACTTACTTGGTTTCATTTTTCCTACCTAGACTGTCTTCCCTACTTCTGACTTACCTCTCTTTTTTTCCTATCTCTTTTTAGCTACAGACCTTTCACGGGTGTATATGCACGGGTGGAATGTAGAGAGAAGGGTCTTTGCAGAGTAAGCTCCTTTTATTTTATTTAAAAAATATATATTTATGATTTTATATACTTATTTGACAGAGAGAGTGCTCGAGAGAGCACAAGCAGGGGAAGCTTCGGAGGAGGAGGGAGAAGCAGACTCCCTGCTGAGTAAGAAGCCCAATGCGGGGCTCAATCCCAGGACCCTGGGATCATGACCTGAGCTGAAGGCAGATGCTCAACCATCTGAACCACCCAGGTGCCCCAAGAACCCAACTTTATATTTCTAATAATTTAGAAAAAAAACCACTTTGATTTTTGGGTCAGAACACAAGAGTAGCTTAAGAACTTGACTGGAAATCATCATGTCGCACACCTTAGTTACACATGTATATATAAATGAGCTCTCAGTAAAGCTGGAATGGGGTAGACACTCATTAGGAACCATAAGAATCATATTGTTGGTACATGAAACAAATTATTTGGAAAATTTCTAAATCTTACTTTCTCATTTCATTTAAAGTAGCTATGCAGCAAACCTCCCTTTTAATGCCCTATGTATGGCAGGGGAGGGCAAACACATTCTTTTTCACAAAAGAATCTGTACCCTGCTGGAGAAGATAGAGACAGTATTTCAGAAGCAAGCCTTTCACCAATGATGCCAGTTCACAGAACACTGCTGAAAACTGACAAACAGCGCCCATCTTGAAAGCTGAAACTTCTATTGTTCACTCTAACCTGGGGTTACATTGCTCTGACTGGCCCATTTCAGCTCACTGGATAACACATCTATATGAGAGGGAATGTTCCATTTGGCTGTTTTCTTTGTTGTATCATCTCTGTTGCTTAAGGTTATGATGTAATTTGGTAGGAATCTCCAGCTGATAGCTGGACACGGTCATTAGGTCATTAACACAGCTGGCCAATTTCATCTCGAAACAACACAACTACGCACAATGGGATCTGTACTTTTCAAACTCCAAGAGCAAAAAACTCCTTTGGCTGGATTTTACGTTAGTCTTATCAAAAACTGTTAAAACTTTTTGAAAGAAAGAAGATTAAGGTAAAGTCGGTTCTGTGGAACAACAAAACTGGTTCTTAGAGCAAACACAGCAGTTTGGAGCCAAATCTCTTCCTAGGAGACCAGTAACAGAATTTGTTCCTTAGCTTGTCAGCAGCTGATGAGATTATCTGACATAAATGGTCCTTTTTCAAAGTGAAACATCTAAGGAGTCTGAAGAGGCAGACGCAGACAGGATGCAGCTCAGAGTTGGGGAAACAGCCAAAGTCTGCTTGGATAGGATGGGGATACTAAACAGAATGCTGCATAGCAAATGGTTCTTCTGTTTATCTATTTTCAACTGTGGAAGAGTATAGCACAGACAGGTCATGCAAGACCAATGAGAGAGAGGTGGCTGGGGAGACATAAACTGATCACTGCTATCTAAAACATTTAACTAAACATTTATTGAACTATTTGTCAGACACTGTCTCTGCTCTCAAGGAACTCAAGGTTGAGTAAGGATAACACAAATAAAAATTACATTACTATCCAGTGTATAAGATGTATGGAGGTAACACAGAGAAAGAAGTGTCTGAGAAGGTCTTCAGGAAGAGATGTTCATCTGAGCTAGACGCTGAAAAAGAAACAGGAGACTGAGAGGCAGGCCGGGCACAGGGAGAGCACGTACAAAGGCACCGAGGTGGGAGACAGCAAGTTTATTGTTTTTGGAGTTACCGGAGAAGCCAGGCAATAGAGAAGGCTAGAGATCACGACTGGTGTTCTTAGGCTATACTAAATAACTTCATTAATGGTACAGGTGGTCAATAAAGGGTGGTAAGCAGGAAAGTGAAATCAACAGATTGCTCACAAAGATCATCACTCGGGTGGAAGTCACAAGGGAGATGAATCATGAAAGGGTGACAAGAAGATCAGCGAGGAGGCAGTTGTGATAACGTAGGCAAAGGATGAGTTACGAGTATCTTGTTTATTTTGTGAACTCTTGCTTCTTTTGGGTCCGAGGATGGTTCAGGCCCTCCAGAGTTGCTAGAAGCTTTTAACGCTGGTCCTGGTCTAAGCTTGTAAGGCAAGGAAGAAGAGGGGGTGGTGAACGGTCTTGTCACCTTAATTGCTTTTCTTCTGTACTGTTCCATAAGAAGTCTGTGAAAACCCTATGGGATGGGAGGGGGCCAGCCAGATGGTGGAGGCTGGATGTAGGCAGATGCTATCTGGAAGAATGAAGAGGCTGCAAAAGGAGGACAAAAGCAACCAGGATATTCTAGTGAACTGCTTTTAGAAATCCGCTCTGTAAAAATTACATCTCAATTATTATTTCACTAAATGCTAAGATAAATTTCATTGATTCTAAGATGCACTTCTTTCCCTTCACATTTTAATATCTGTAAAACTGGGATGCATCTTGTGATTGCTGTGATAATAAAGAACTATGTAGGTTTAACAGGCTGAGGCTTTCTTTTTTTTGTGGTGGCACATAAAATAATGGCTATATAGTTTCCTATTTAGTGGTGTCTTAGATAGTCAGGGATCCAGATTGTTGGAAACATCACAACCATTTGATTTTCCTTAGGTAAAAATTGAGTTGTTTAGACAAGGGCTGTAGGTACGAGACCCAACCAGCTAGATGCAGGTCACAGACCTTCATTCTCTATATAAGGGGGACAAGTATAAGATTTTGCCAGTGGAGAAAACATCACAATTCACTGGGTCATTACACATTTTAAATGATTATGTGCTATAAGGTAGAAAGGAATACGTATATTTAGTAAATCTATCACTATAGATAGAAAAGCAACTCATAGTCTGTTCTATATTAGTGGGGAAGTATAGGGACATTTTTATATAGCACAGACATTATTTCCTAGAAATTTTCCTGAAGCCAAATAACTTTATAGATCTATAAATTGTATTACAGATACATTTCATTCTAGCAGTATTTCAACAGCATTTTATGCTTATAATGCTGAAATTATTTCATATATGTATCAAGTTAAACACAACACAATTCTGATTACAAGCCAACTGACACGAAGCTTTGATTTTTTTTGCAATCTTGAGATATGGTACATATTTAAATAAAGTAATGTGACAAACTTCGTCACACACGTTAAAGTGAGATATTTAAAAAGTCCTGAGGGCATAAAGTTTTATTCTTTTTTTTTTTTTAGAGGAGGGGGGAGAGAGAAAGAGAGAGAAACAGAGAGAGGTTCAGAGGGAGAGGGAGAGAATCCCAAGCAGTTTCCATGCCCAGCGCAGAGCTGACACGGGGCTTGATCTTACACCCCTGAGATCATGACCTGAGCTGCAATGAAGAGTCCAACGTCTAACCGACGGAGCCACCCAGGCACTCCCATAAAGTTTTATTCTAATAAGAAATTCATATCAATAAAAATAAATCTTCCACTTAGTTCACTCTCAAACGTTTTTAAGAAATTCTTTCAAGTACCGCAGTAGAACGTGTTTGGTATTCATCACTATGATTGCTGGTCTTAAAATTCCTATCCATCATCCTCATCAGGCCATACTTTTGTCGCCCTCCCCTGGGGTTCCACGTGCATGGCTGGCCACAGCAGCCCGTCGGGAGGCTCAGCAACACTGTGCCGGGCAAGGTTGTGCTGATGGAAACAGTAAAGCGCCATGTCCCTTCTGCAGCTCTCAGTCACAACATATGCTCCAGAACTGCCAGCGTCCTTGTCGGTCCCTTCCCCTCAGTCCGTCCTCTGGCTTCCCGCGGGGTAGAGTCCCAGAGACGGCAGCTGTTTCCAGCTGCACATTTTCCTTTAATCTGTCATGGGCTCTTAAGCTGCAGCTGCCTGGCAGCTGTTCCCTTCTGGCTCTTACAGAGGGAGGGATTGTTAGAGAAGCAAATTCCTGAGCTTTGGACCATTCTACATGATGTTAAAGAAGCCACGAAACCTACCTATGATATTTGCCATGAATGGAAACATCACGATTTGATAGGTTGTGATAAATTTTAAATGAATTCAAGTGCCTCCTTTATTTTTAATAACACCCTGACTCTAACTGAAACACACACCCTCCTTGTTTAAGAAAAATACTCCAAGTTGGCCATCTCAATATTGGTCTACTTCTCCTGGCAAATATGACACATATCTGCGGTGACTCTCCAGCTCTCATTGCCCTGGTTTCATAACAACACATAAAAGGTTACTAATGTTTCTCCAGATGTTCCAGTTTAGACTTGGGGGAAAGACAACGATCATTTCCTGCAAAGGCCACAAGGAAGAAGCTTCTGTTTGTGTAGTAAGTACCAAGCAAATAGACATCTCTTGGCTACAGATCAGGAGGGACTGCATGGGCCTGTGCCTTATGGGGTGGTACCTTCATTTTGCATCCAGATAGCAACTTTACTGACAATATGTCAGTTTAACCACGTCAGATACTACTTGGCCGTGATAACACTTGGTTAAGCCAGAGGTGTGGATAAACATTTAACCTCCTCGTTTACAATTGCAGGTGGAGTTATTTTGATGGGAGAACTATTTAGACCTAACTGCTACAAGGATCCCATAAAAGAAGAGAGAGGCCACAACTTTTTCTGCTCTGGCTTGGCACACTGTAAGGAAACTTTCAGTCTTTTAAAAATATTTGGAAACAAGAGCAGGGTAAAGTTTTGGTTGAAAGATGACTCCGGTGTTAATGATTTGGAGACTCCAAAGGGAAAGAGGATTGGAAGAAGGACAATGCTTGACTTTTTACTTTGGCTGAATCAAATCATGTCCAGTACAAAGGCCATAAGACGGGGACTACCAAAGGTATGCCAGAGGAAAAATCAGGGTGTGAGATGCAGAGTATCTCCACACAAACACATTAATGACAAAAGGGAGTAATGTCCATGAGAAGTACCTGTCTCTCCCCAGAGACTGTCAAAACTGTTGATCTGTGCTCGCTCTACTTCTTCCTCATCTTTTTCTGGAAGATCAAGTAGGTAGGAGACAATCTGAAACGAGAAGTGTGTCAGTTCAAACTTTAGCTGGGAAAGTATGCTACCAACTCTAGCCTGTGAGGTCTGAAAGACATTTGATGACCCAAGTGTGGCGCAATCTCTTGCACACAGAAGAAACCAGAACTGACTCCCAGCAAAGAAACCCAAAGAGGCCATGATGAACATTGTTTTATCAGGTACAGTTTATACGTTTCTCTTGAACACAACTCACTTACATAGCATGTGGCTTTTAAAAAATCATTTATTCCTCATATTTAAGTTAAAGAAGCAACCCCTCATCCTCCCAATAAAAATACCAATAAACAAAGAGAAAAAAACCAATCAATCAATAAAAACCAGAAAACAAATATAGAGAAAACCGCAGGGCCTATATTTTGTCTGAGTAGGGCAATGATCTTTTTTCTGCTTGGAAGTACAAGGATGGCTTCGGGGAATAATAAAGGGGGAACGACTACTAACATTAAAGGAAAGTGACAGCTCTGTTTCCAGGAATTTGCCTGTAGAGAGAGTTTAAAAACCTACAGATATTTAAAAATTCCTGTTTTACTTAATATTCCCTTGGTGACATATCAGGTCAGTTGGCAGGGCGGCTGTGCCGCTAGAGCATCCCATGCAGTGGTGAGCCAACATGGTTTGGCCCGTGAAAGCTGAGCATTACATTTTCAGGAATTTTGTAAGCTGGTTATTAGACTAAGATGTTTGTTAAAAATTAAATAACCAATAAATTATATTAAAAACAAAGGTTAAAAAATATAAAATCTCATGACTTCTTAATTATTTAAACTACACTTTATCTGTGCTCTTGAGGTTATTTACATGGATTGTGTTGTATTTGTGCTACTGTGCGTCTCTTCGCAACTCTGTGTTTAGCGATGTCACAACGGCAGCTCGGTATCAGCTGTGGTGGGAGTGTTTACACCTTGGAAATTGGCAAACGAACAAATCAAGATTTGATTTAGTGCTAACGCTCAAAGAGGCTCCAGTTTAATGAATATGATTTGTATGAGGGTGAGAAGAAGTATAACACAGATCACATGTCAGATTTACTGACAAGAAATTATTGGGAAAAGAGCAAAAAAGATCATCGCTGAGTTGCAACCACAGTTTGGCTTCAGATATAAATTTCACAAAAATCAAGCATTCCATCAAGAGAACTGTATATATTTCATTATTATTTGTAAACTGTATGCTACATGTTCTTCATATCAGTAAAATTTATACTAATTTTAAGTATGTATGTACACACACACACACACACACACACACACACTCTTTTGCTCCACTACCCTCCTTGAACTGGATGTTCAACATTTCCTAGCAATTATCAGTTCCATACATTTGTTACAATATTATTACTATGATTAGTAAAAAAATTAGCAAAAATACCATTTGTATAGTGTTTAACAGCTTACAAAGCACCTTTCATACCAGCTATGTAAAAAAGAATATATTAGACTAATTTTACTGATGGGAAATGAAGGTTCTAAGAGATGAGGTAAACCGCCCAAGGTCCAGAGTGAATGAGTAGCAAATTGGGACTCAAACCTGGTCCTTCTGAGATTTCAAATGTTGTGCCCTTCCCATTCCACACTGCTTACCCATCTGAGCACAGGTCAATAAATAATCCCTAGGAGCCAAGTGTCACTGTCTGTTAAATAAGGGTGGCAAGATGGGGAGGAATTGGATTAGACGATTTCCCAAGTTCTTTTCCACTCTCAAGTGCTGTGTTCATAATTCTAGATATGCTGGTATTTGAGAATTCAAGTGCTTCATGGAGTTCAGTCTCTGATTCCTCAAAACAGTGACCAAAACGCTAATTCACATTAACGAGGCAGGTGATTTTGTAATAATGCAACACTTTTCCCCCTGGTTCCTAGGTCCTTCAATACCCTGAAAAAAACCTAAAAACCCTAAACCTTATCACCTGGTTTCTTACCTCAGTGTATCCCATGCTGGCTGCGGCAATGAGGGCCTGCTGGATGGCGTGGCTCTTCTTAAATACGCCTTGCTGCTGGCCAGCCATCGTCCAGTCACACTGAATCAAAAACTTGACAACCTCCAGGTGACCTCGGAGTGCAGCATGGACCAAAGCACACTGCCCATTCTTGTCCAAATGATCCACCTAAGGGGAAGGACAGAGAAATGTATGTGAACAAAGATTTGTGGCCACACTCCTAATCCAGTCACATTGGTCTACTGCACATGATCAGACTAGCAAGAGTCATCCCTTCCCATACCCTGAATCAATCTCTGAGAAAATCTAGAAAGTTCTCTCCTACTCAGGCTAGATCACTGCTGAGCTAGAACTCTGGTAGATGCCTCTCAGGGGAGAACCTTTTTTCATAAGGTCAGGCTTTTGTTTTCACAGAAAAGGGAACCAAAAAACCAAAACTCCCAGCTCCAGCTTTGTTTTCCTGAGGTACATTCCCCTTTGTCCTCAAATAGTTCTTTTCAGACCAAGATTTGAAAGACTTGTAGCTCTGCTAACACACACAAAAAAACTGTCTTTGAAATCATGAAAGGGAAGAAAAACATTTTGAAGTCAAATTTTTTGGTCTTCCAAAGAAGCAAAATACCTCATATCGTGAATCATACTTTTGACCACCAAGCTTTGGTGGAGGCTACTTTTTTTCTTCCAATTGGAGGGCAGAATCTCAAAGATCTGGCCAACATGGCTAGAGGTACTTGGAGCTTAATGCTAGATTATGTTCCAATAGCGGCTTTTATGGTTGCAGTGTTGGTTGCAAGTTTAGGTTGAAGGAGGAGCCTGGTTAAGATCGATCTACCAGAAGGTAGCCACAAGTTTCAACAGAAGAGTAGCTTTTTCTGGCAGGTAGGTTTCCAGGGGTAGTAAGGGCACTTGAAACTTAAGTTTTAAGGGAAAAGTTTAAACTACAAAGTTGAGAGGGTCTTTTGGGACCAGAGCATATTTCTGAATGCCTGGCTAAGTGGTCTGAATTTTAATCAGGGATAATGGAGAGTCATTGAGAATTTTCATGCTCATACTATTTTCGAAAACTAAAGGGAGACTAAAACGTGCTTTGGCTTCTTGGAGAAATGATTAATTCCTGGGCTGGGGCGTTAATAGTAAATGATGAGTGTGGAAAATCTGGTGGTGCAGAAAGTACCGAAACGTTCATAAAATACTTTAGCGGAAGCTGAAAGGATACAGGAGCCAACGTGAAGGAGCTCCCAAAGGTCAAATCTTGGGCAATTTGAGCAACAAATAATAATGGCAATGGATTACAGGTCCTAGTACAAAATAAATACAGGAATCCATAGTGCTTTAAATGAATATATATATACACACACACACATATATATGGGAGAAGAAACAGCTCTTCCTTACATTAAAATTCTAATTAATAAATGTTGAAGGAATAAGGGAAATAGAAAAGCTCAAAAACACCACAGCAATCATTATTGCAGCAAGAATCTCTGATGGATCCTAAAATCAGTGGATAAAAAGCATGAGAAACAAGAGATTTGTCTAGTCTCAAAGCATCTCCCTCAAAGATACTTCTTAATTACAAAGGGAAAAACAGTAACTTCAGAACTGAGAACCCCGAAGACACAATCTGACCCAGGTGATCAAGGTTAGCCTCCCCTGTAATAGGACGCAGCAACACCATATACCGGCCTAAGTGCCGCATTAGCGAGGGCAAAGCACCACTTCTGTGGTAGTCTTGTTGACGATATATAAACTCAACCTAACAATGAGAAAATCTCAAACTAAAACTGAAGAACGTCATACAAATAACTGGCTGGTGTTCTTCAGTATTTTGGCGCTGATGCCATGGGAGAGAGTCTGAGGATGGAGAAGACCAGAGGACAAAATCTCAGTGAACAGCGACATTAGGAGAGGAAGAAGAGAAGAGCAACCAGGCAGGCAGGGAGAGAACGAGGACCACACTCCAGGCTCTGGGAAGTGTTGTGTCAACATTGCCAACATTACGGAGAGGTTTAGAGGGGTGAGGAATGAGAAAAAGTTACTTTATTTGGTGGTTGGCTATTGTCTGTGACTTCTGAAGAGAGTAGCTTCAGTTGAATGCCAAGAGGTTAGGTGTTTTCTTTTCCTTTCTTTTCTTCCTTTCTATTTTTCTTCTTAAAGATTTTATTTTTAAGTAATCTCCACACCGAACATGGGGCTTGAACTTACAACCCTGCGATCAAGAGTCATAGGCTCTACCGACTGAGCCAGCCGGGGGTGCCCACCCCCTGCCTTTTTCTTAAAGAATATTATTTATTAGGCCCTTCAAGAGATGAAAAGAGACTTTATTTCTCTCTCTTTTTAAAAAGATTTATTTGAGAGAGAGAGAGAGAGTGCACGCAAGCAGGGGAGGGGCAGAGGGAGAGGGAGAAGGAGGAAGCAGACTCCCCACTGAGTGCAAGGCAGGGCTCAATCTCATGACCCTGAGATCAGGACCTGAGACAAAATCAAGAGTCAGATGCTTAACTGACTGAGCCACCCAGGTGCTCCAAAACTTCATCTCTTTTTATTTTTATTTATTTATTTTTAAAGATTTTATTTATTTATTTTGACAGAGCGAGACAGCCAGAGAGAGAGGGAACACAAGCAGGGGGAGTGGGAGAGGAAGAGGCAGGCTCCTAGCAGAGGGGCCTGATGTGGGGCTCGATCCCAGAACGCTGGGATCACGCCCTGAGTCAAAGGCAGACGCTTAACGACTGCGCCACCCAGGCACCCCTCATCTCTTTTTAAAAAGGCTTTCTCAGTTTCATTTCTCATGGTGACCCCATTAATCCTTTTTATGGATGAAAACAGTGGAACTGAGAGATTAAATGACTTGTCCAAGCCCTCGGAGAAAGGAAGTGTAAATGGAGGCTTTGACCAAGTTGTGTTTGATCCAAAGTTTATGATTTTAATGATTTAATTCCTCTTTCTCTCATAGAAGCCAGACTAAAAGTGGTTAAGGGGCAGTAAGGAAGCAGAGTTGGCAAGTAGAGATGACTCCTGGGATAGGACTGGTGGACATGGAAGGGAAGAGATGGGATCACAGCTTCTGGTTAGCAGGAGAGAGAGAAGCTGCTTTTTTGGGTTATAGGAGACAGTCATAGGTTTGTTGAGAATTTATTTTTTATTTTTATTTTAAAAGATTTACTTATTTACTTATCAGAGAAGACAGAGAGAGAGAGAGCGTGCACAAGCAGGGGAAGCAGCAGGCAGGCAGAGGGAGAAGCTGGCTCCCCGCTGAGCAGGGAACCTGAAGCAGGACTCGATTCCAGGACCCCGGATCATAACCTGAGACGAAGGAAGAAGCTTAACGACTGAGCCACCCAGGCATCCTGGTTTGTAGAGAATTTAGAAAAAGAGTGAAACAAATTGTGAGAGAAGAGTGACATACAGAGAGAAAAAATACAGGTGGAGGCAAGTGCTTTGGAAAGGAAGGTAAACACTTTCCTTCCCTGAGGCAGACATGAAGAGAGTGTCGGTAAGGATTAACAGAGTTTTGAGATGGAGGCACATGGAGATGAACTCAATCTTGGTAATGTGGGAGGCCAAGAGGTGCGACAGGGTGTGGAGAAGAATGCAAATAATATCCATATCTGCTCTGGGGAAAACAAAATGTGTGGAATGGTAACTGGGCAACAGGAAAGACCCAACTGAGATGAGAATATGAATTGATAGCAGTAGTAATAAGGCACAGTTGTTCTGGTTTTAGAGATGTTCATTCAAATGAACAGGACATTACAGGTGGACATTGTAGGTCTGTGTCACAGGAGACACCTAAGGCTCTGAAATTTCACTGAGAGTCTCAGGTCCCAGTTCTCAGAAGTCTCAAGAGTCCCCCTTTCTTCTCTGGTAAGAACACTGGACACTTCAGAACAAGGTCACACATGTTACTTATAATTCAGGGCAAAACCACCAAAATCCTCAGTCTTTTCAAGACCGAAACAAAATGCCACAAGGCTACGATTTTCCCCAGAGGCTTACATTGTTGAGACCAGCATTTTTCTTTTCACCAAAATTTTGAAATTGAGTTCTTTTATACCAGCAGCTCCTGAGATACTATAAAGCAAACACTTTTTCAGGAAGGTCTTCAGAGAATTAAAGTAAACTGGCAGAAACACCGCTGAGTGCCTCTGGTCAGTTTGAGTATAAACACAGAGAGTCATGTTCTCGTCACACCTCTACGATGCTGGTCTTCAAGGCTAGGGTGAGGGAGTCTGGCCTCTGTTCTTACCTCCAGGGCTAACTTCTCTTCTCTACACATGAAAGGCTGTGGGCACGGTTCAGTTCCGACCACCCACTGCAGTCTCTTTGCTCCTTCACTTGTCCTTCCTCTCTCTGTGCTCAGCAGAGAATTCCTTGGTTATTAGGTGGGGACTTTTTGTGACTGCTAATAATTGCCTCCCAAGGGTTTTAGAACCGTGTCCCAATGTGGTGCGGGAGGGGCAGTGGCAAGTAGGCAAACGCTGGGATGTCTGCAGAGCCAGTATTCCCCCTGATCTGCGTCCTACTGGGTTTGATGTGCTCTGCCTGGACTCACGAGATGACACAGGAGACAAGAAAGAAGAAAAAGGGAGGACCGGAAAAGCAGCGGAGCGGGGCTGCCATTACCTTGGCGCGTTTCTTGCACAGCAGCACAACGATGCTCAGGTAGCCTGCCGCCGCGGCATAGCCCAGAGGAGTCAGGCCGCTTTCAGAAGAGGCATCCACATTGGCCCCAAACTCCAACAGCAGGGCTACCATTTCTGTGTAACCAAGATGAGACTGGACACACAGAACTGGAGCATTATTTAAAACCTCTGTCCGGTAATTAATGTTGGCACCTCCCAAAATCAGCAGTCGGCTGACCTAGAAATAAGCAAATAGAAATTATACTTGGGCAAATATCAGCTGCAACCTTTCTGTCATCTTTAATTAAGTCATCTGGGACCCCACAACAGCACCCAATAGCACTTAGTAACTGCTTTATTTTATAATCTTCACTTGTTCCTTTTTTGATACCTTGCCTTTAGAAAGGGATGTGCAATGTCTGCTTTACATGAACTGCTTGGTCATGAGAGCAAACGCCACCCACGTTGTAGTGCTGGACACAGTCTCTATAAGTGAACTGTTGCTCAGAAAAGCTTACACCCAAACAAAGCCCACCTGAGATCAATTTACTGCCTAGAAGCAAGAGGACCTGATCCTATAAATCAGAGCCAGCTTATAGAAGATAGTGGCTCAACAGGTCTGGTCTTCAATTCACAGAATAAAATGCAACAATTTAAAACAGATTACCAATAAAAGGCTGATTGATAGGAAATAGTCTAAGATTAAGTCAAAGATCAGTTAAATAGCCACCTAAATGTCCTAATTTTATTTTTGCACATCTAATTCTTTAATCCATCTGTAATTTACGAGCATCTACCTTTATATTTGGAGTGTAGAGATTTCGTAAAGATGCCAATGCCATGGAAAGACCTTCTGTGCTATAGGAGATCCAGAGCCCTTGGAGGATGGAAGATGACACACCAACTTTTTTACTCAAACCCTTAGAAAGAAATAGAGACCGTGAAATTATTAGCTCAGCTGAAGAGTACCGAGTACCATGAGTACTTAGTGGCTTCTACGTTTGTTGTACTAAAAAATGAGAAGAGAGTCTTGCCCTAACTATGTCCATGCCCAGCAAAGCCAATCCACTCATGGGGACAAAGACTAGTCCTATGGAAACAAGCTGACTGAAATTGTCTTGATCTTAGCAGTCTCTGGCAACAAATCTACTTAATATCTTCTTTTTCTGCTATGTCTGGATGTAATTCTTTTCCCACACCTTTTCTATTAGCCTTCTTGAATCAATCTCTTAAATTCAAGTTACTAAAATACACACTGTTTCAAAGATAATGCAACGTGGTCTCATTTTCTCCCTGGGCATTTGGGAAAATAATGTTTCCCAGCCTCCTTTACCCCCCTTTAGGTGGGCCATGTGACTGACTTCTAGCTGGTTAAGTATGGGCAGAAACAGTATGCTGTGTCCAGGCTGAGCCCCAACCCCCCCCCTTTCTATTGTTCCTCTTGACTGAATACTAGAAGATGCAGAGGAGGATTCTGAGGCCCTAGACGATTTCAGAACTCCTACATGGAGGGAGCCTGCCTGTTGATCTGCCCTGGACTGCAAAATGAGAGAGAAATGAACCTTTGTCAAGTCACTGAGAGCTCACAGGTTTGTTACAGCACCTAGCACTCCTCACCCTGTCTACTACACCCTGAAGTGATCACATCTGTCTATCTTAGGAAAACAACAACATAGGTTTGATTGCCATCAGTAACAGATTTTCTCTCATATGACTGGCATAGGTCCCACTGCAGGTACTCATGTTTGTTCCTTTCACGGTGGCTTCTCCAAAAGGAAGTCAGAATAATTTTTTAAATTGTGGATAGTCAGATAGTCTTGGCAATCATTTTACTATTCTGTTTATATCTGGGTGAAGTGAGTTAAAGCAGGAAATCCTGAGGGAAGGAAGATACTAACAATGAAGTTTGGCACCTTAGTGAATCTGGGGAGGTATTCTCTTAAAAAACTTAAGCTACTTCTGCCTGCTTTGTTCCTTGAAATGCAGGTTGTTTTTGCCTTGAATACCTACTTATGTCCAAAACAGCAATTCATGGCCAACCTTGTTTCATTTATACTCCTGACCCTATTCCCCTTTCCCTATGACTGAATTATTTGGAAGCAAATCCCAGACATCTTATCAGTTAATATACAACTATTTCAGTAAATGCCTCTAAAAAGATAAGGGCTCTTTTTAAGACAAAGCCCAACATCATTATGATACCTAAAATTAGCAAGGATTCTATAATATGAAATATCTAGTGTTCAAATTTCCTTGACTGTCTCCAAAAAAGAAATAATTTTTTTCTAAAATTGTAATCTATAAAAGATCCATCTACTATAACCAATTTTAAAACACTTTAAAAATGTAAAGAGAAAATGAGATTTTCTTTTAATTTTTTAAACAAAATATTGTACACATATTCTATACATGTACACCTGCTTCTGCCTCATTCTATTTCAAGAGAGAGACAAAGTCGTCTATTATATGGATGTATCATAATTTATTTACAGATAGATAACTTAGGTTCTAGAGCTCATCTCCACTGTAGATCCTGGAAAACCAGAAAACTTAGCTCTGATTCCCTCTTTGGACCACCTCAGTCTCCTAATCTGGACTATGTGTGAGCTTCACCAAGGTCTTTTGAGGAATTGTAAACTATATTAACCAATTACACAGAAAAATCATTATAAACTAATATTTATAGTACAATAAAGGAAACTTTTAGAAATGGAAGACAAGCTCTATATATCATGGTTGAAGGGAAAAAAAAGAAGGGAATCCAACATTTATTCAGTATCTGCTACGTGTCAGGTTCCGAACTAGGGCCTTTTCGTATGTTAGCTCCTTTAATCTCCATGAAAGTCCTATGAAGTTGAACTTGTTACTATTGTTATATAGCAGGAAACAACCCAGAGAAGGCTAAGGAATTTGCCCAAAGTCCTACAACTGTTCAAAAGTGGAGCTGGAATTAGAAGCCAAGTCCTTTTAACTCTAAAGTTCCTGTTCCTTCCATTAGACCAAGTTAAACCTGAGCCAGGACTTTAATTCTGAATTCTTAGCTGGAAAAGTAGCAACTAAAATAAAGCAGCTGATTGCTGGCTTCTCCCTTTACCTGTAATTCTGAACCATTCTCCACCCTTGAGTGTCTTCTCCAAAACTGTCCTTTTTTATCCTAGACAATCTGATCTATTCCTATGGCTATACTCTTATGATCTCAACTAAGCATTATTTCATTTCTAACTATGATATTTATTTATTTATTTATTTTTTAAAAGATTTTTTATTTATTTGACAGAGATAGAGACAGGCAGCGAGAGAGGGAACACAAGCAGGGGGAGTGGGAGAGGAAGAAGCAGGCTCATAGCAGAAGAGCCTGATGTGGCTCGATCCCAGAACGCTGGGATCACGCCCTGAGCCGAAGGCAGACGCTTAACCGCTGTGCCACCCAGGCGCCCCTAACTATGATATTTAAAGCAAAACTATAACTATGACCTGCAATA
This sequence comes from Ailuropoda melanoleuca, assembly GCF_002007445.2. Taxonomy (NCBI): domain Eukaryota; kingdom Metazoa; phylum Chordata; class Mammalia; order Carnivora; family Ursidae; genus Ailuropoda; species Ailuropoda melanoleuca. The sequence goes on along the minus strand of NC_048230.1, from coordinate 30,551,489 downwards.
GTCAACTTTCTCTTAAACATTGACTTATGTGAAATTCCTTAGGTATATTTGCTTAATCCACAGAATATTATGAAGATTATCCTACAGAAGAATAGTGCTGGACCAGTGTTTATTAAAGTCACGCGGCAATTCTACTTTTGCTCAAGGTCTCCAGCATCAGAGGGAGTTCAGAAAATGTTGTATTTAGCTTCTCAGAAAGATAGAGCAACTCACTCCTCTGCTCAGGGCCTATAAGTTTGGGTTTAGTTTTCTTGAATGTAAATTGTTCTTTTTTTCCTGTGTGATACTCAGGACCGTTTTGGTCATTTAAAGATACCAAAGGAATTTTAAATGAGAAAGCCTAAGATGTTTACACAAAAGGTGGATGTTCCCAGAATACCAAGTCACAATTTTTCCTCAAGGGGACTTGGGCATACTTCTACTTCTGGTAACGGTGGATCTAAACTTGATCCTGCTAAGGACAACTAGGAAAAACTGTACAAAATCTAAAAAGTATCCTCATTAAAGACACGGGAGGAATAACAGGTTGGAGAGGAATTACTAGACCAAATAAGGATAGGAGGGCGCCCAGGAGAGCAGTTTAGAGCTACTTTTCTCCACGATGTATTCGCCAATTCTGCACAGTGAGCCAGGAGTACTTTTGATAGCTTTGGTATTTTTAGGGCAGTGAGACTCTTCTGTATGATACTGTAATGGTGGATACATATTAGGCATTTGGCAAAATCCACAGAAGCATACAACACAGTTAAAAGCTAATATAAACTATGGGCTTCACTTAATAATGATGCATCAGTATAGGTTCACCAATTATAACAACGTACCACACCAGTGCAAGAAGTTAATAATAGGGGAAACTGTGGTGGGAGAGTGAGTATATGGAAATTCTCTGTATTTTTTGTAAACCTAAAACTGCCCTAAGAAACAAAGTCTATTAAGGAAAACAAAAAACAAAAAAACCAAAACCTGGGTTCTACTCCAGAACAATGAATGATAACCTCTGGGAGTAAGACTCAGATGTGCGTGTGTGCATGTGTTTAAAGTTTTCCAGGAGAATCTAATGTATAGCCCAAATTGAAAGCCACTTGCCATTGATCTAGACCTATAGATAGATCTCGAATATATAAAATCGAGTGAAGAAAAGTTACAGAATTACATGAAGAGTATGATTTTGTCTATGTCCAATTTAAAAATTAACGAAATAATTCTGTATATTGTTTATGAACACATTTCTATGTTGGAAAAGTACACAATATGGATAAGAAGAGCCCATATGAACTTTAGGATAGAAATTATCTCTGAAAAGGGAAACAAATGGGGTTAACAAAGGGCTTCTACTATATGTGTTACATTTTTATTTCTTCAAAATAAAGAAAAAGATTTGAAGCAAATATGGAAAAATCTTAACTTCTGTTAAATCTGGTAGATAATAATTGATTATTCAGTAATCTGTGCTTTCTGGTATGTTTGAAATATAGTAAAGTTTAAAAAAGGGGGGAATAGGGAAATTTCTTCTTCTAAGACAAGAGAAAGAGGTAAGAACTGATGATACTGTAGATTGATTTTTTGGTGAGAGGAGGAGAGTAGTTAAGGGAAGTCACACTCAATGGCTTTGATTTCTTCAGTGACTCATATGTCAGGCTGTTTGTGGAGTTAGTTGACTTGGTCAAGAGCCAGATGAAGAAGAAATGGGATAAGGAACTGAGTAAGAATAGACCTTGGTAAATGAACTTTAATGAAATGGTCCAGTAAATGTACTACAAAACAGCACTAAGGGTCCCAGTAAGGTTGAAGTAAATACATAGGAAAGAAGCCTGAAATACAGAGCTAGACACTAGGATTTGGAGTACAAGCTGTACTTGTGCCATGGATTTGCTCTACTGATTTCTTCTGCTTGGTGGGGTTGACTCTTTGCTTCTATGAGGTTTAAGAGGAAGGAGTTTCAATTTAGTTAAACTCATCTCAACAGACGTGATAGGCAGGATGTAGCCAAAAATAACCTGTAATTAAATTCTGAGCTGATGGATTCTTAAAGAGAACTTTGAGTTCAAATAACTAGAAAAAGTGTTTCTTTAGTGTCTGTAACTACTGCTCAGGCAACAAGAGATCTCTTTTTGTCAGAGATAGATGGTAATGGAGTCCCTTCCTTAAATATTTGTTAGAGTCTAAATTTACAACACTGTTTATCAGCTGGGAGAAAGCTTGCTCAGTAGTTTTGAATGCAAACACGGAAAGCATAAAGAAATGACAGCAATCTCATCTTAGGCATCTTAGCTCTGGCTTAGGTATCTTAAGATCATGGCAAAAACTAACCTAGGCTCATCTAATGAGGTTCTTTAAGGCAAATTATTTACAAATATATCATTAGTGACTCCCCTGTAGTTATCCAAGCATCTCAAATAAATCATTACTATTCTTATCTGACCATCCATGTGGCCATGTTTGGTTATAATGAAAAAGATCCTGGTAAACAAAGGGGTTGAAAAACTATAGCCTGGGGCTAAAACCAGCCTTTCAACAGTTTTTATAAATCGTGTTTTACTGGAATATGACCATATCCATTTATTTCTGTATCATCTTTAGCTGTTTTTGAGTTGCAATGGCAGAGCTAAGTGATTTCAACATAGATTATAGGGACTACAAAACCATATTTGCTGATCACTCTTGTAGAGGATGCTAGGTAACCTCTGAAAAGGTTATATCACCATTGGGAATTTATGCTCATTATTAACTCTTACTATCAGGCAAGAGATTATTACTAATAATTTTGATCACAGAACCCTAGATATATATCTAGTACTTTGCATCTTATAATGTAGTTCTCTTATGTATCTTATATCTATGATCCTTGTAACAATCCTGAGAGTTAGATATGGTTACCATTTTACAGATGAGAAAATGGACTGCTTAAGTGGTAGAGTCTATATTTGAACCCACACCTTTTGACTGATGTCAAAGGATCCTTCTTCTACCTACCAGATGCCTACTTATAGCACCTTTCCCCCCTGGCCAACGGTTCTGTTAAGAAATGTTATAGAACTGACCAATCAAAGAAACATTTCAGAGGGCAGCATTTAGGCAGCTCATTGCAAGAGCATTCTGAAACCCTTTTGGTGGCCTGACTCAATCCAACGAAACACCCTGAATTGCAAGCTAGATTGAAATATCTCTGGCCACAATTCACAAAGAGCCTGCTTTCTTTTCATAGATTAAAAAAAAAATCTAATGGCAATTAGAGGATTACAAAAGAACTATATGAGTGCTCAACACCAGTGGTCATTAGGGAAGTGCAAATTAAAACTACAGTGAGATACCACTTCACACTAAAATGGCTACGATAAGACAGACAGACAATATCTAAGAAGTGTTGGCAAGGGCTTGAAAAAACTGGAACCCTCATACATTGCTGGTAGGAATGTAAAACGATGTAGCTACTTTGGAAAACAGACTGGCAATTCCTCAAAATGTTAAACACAGGGTTACTATATGACCTAGTAATTCCATCTTGGTATGTATCCAAGAGACGTGAAGACATGTTCACATAAAAACCTGAACACTAAAAATGTACTAAATGCCACTGAGTTGTTCACTTTAAAATGGATAATTTTATTTATTTATTTATTTATTTATTTAAAGATTTTATTTATTTATTTGACACAGAGAGAGACAGCCAGCGAGAGAGGGCACACAAGCAGGGGGAGTGGGAGAGGAAGAAGCAGGCTCCCATTGGAGGAGCCTAATGCGGGGCTCAATCCCAGGACCCTGGGATCACGCCCTGAGCCGAAGGCAGATGCTTAACGACTGAGCCACCCAGGCAACCCTGGATAATTTTATTTAAAAAAAATCAAAAAAGGGAAAAATCTGTAAGCTAACATTCATAGCAACATTATTCACAATACTCAAAAAGCAGAAATAACCCAAATGTCCAACGGGTGAATGGATAAACTATCGTATATCTACAAAACAGAATATTATTTGGCAATAAAAAGTGGGGTGCCTGGGTGGCTTAGCTGGTTAAGCACCCAACTCCTGATTCCAGCTCAGGTCATGATCTCAGGGTCCTGAGATTGAGCCCTGTGTAGGGCTCTGTGCTCAGCATGGAGTCTGCTTGTCTTTCTTCCTCTGCTCCTCCCCCCTGCATGTGCACATGCTCTCTACCTCTAAAATAAATTTAAAAAATCTTAAAAAAAAAAAGGAATCAAGTGCTGATACATGCTACAACACAGATGAACCCTCAAAACATGCTGAGTGAAAGAAGCTGGACACAGAAGGCCACATACTGTATGATTCTGTTTATATAAAATGTAAAAAAGTCAAATCTGTAGAGACAGAAAGCAGACTGGTGGCTGCCAGGGAAGTATGTGGAGTACCTTCAAGTGGGCAAGAGATTTATTTTTAGGGTGACAGAAATGTACAAAAAGTGGTGATAATTACACAACTCTGTAAATATACTAAAAGTCCCTGACTGGTACACTTAAAATGGGTTACTTTTATGGTATATAAATTATACCTCAATAAAGCTGTTAAAAACAAAAAGAACGAAAAAGAGCTCCTTAGCCAGCCAAATATCCAGAATTACAGGCCTACAACCTCATACTTTTAAAATGGTTAATGAAATTGTATGCAATTTTTCATGAACAAAGATAAAACAAAGGGAATTTTAAATTAAATGGAAAGAAATATAAATTGGACTATATGTCACTGTTGACTGGAAGTTCTAAATGGTACTGGTTATAACCATAGAGTCTGTCTTTGCCTTTTCATGACCCTCAACCGATGGGGACTGAAAATTCTAGCAGTTTGGGAGAAGCTAAAGTGAATCAACAGGGAGCACTGTGCATTTAAAGGACCCTGAAAAGTGTACCACCGGGAACGCCATAGTCCAAGTCTACATTCTTCAGTCCATGGTCACGTCATCACCATACACTACACACCCGAGTATTTATGGCCTGAATCACACACGGAGCCAGTCTTATCTCAGGCAACCATGTTGTCTGCAGCAACATAAGATAAAACTGTGTCAACGATAGGAGTGTGTGGTTTAAATGTAGGTTTCCATGTATTGGATATGATCACCGTGCGTCAAAGAAACTTCATATCATTTATCTGTTAATGTGGCATTTGTTTATTTTATGGTACAGAAAAGACAGGAATCAACTTCTTTGGATCTGATCCTAGGCAGATGGTGAGGCTAAAATCTTAAGTGTTTAAAGCGGTAATCCTTAATACTTATGTTACTTTCCTATCTAACTGAAGGATAATGATCTCAGGGTTTGTAGAAGTAGCAGACACTTTTTGGTCCACTTGAAGTTGGAATGAGACACCTGGCCTGTTATTTTAGTCTCACTCTGCTCCCGCTAAGTAAGGTCACTGGGTAAAGTCATTTTTGGTGCAGCGATTTGTTAGATAAGACAATTATGATTCAAATAAAGGACTTGTCGCTGTGGGTTCCACTTCTGTACGTCTGCTGAACAGGCTTCTCCGGCTGTGCACTTATATACTGGGAAGAATTTGTTAGGCTCTCGGAGTTGCCCTTAATGCCATCCTTCTCTCTGAAGAGAACTGTTTTATCTTTAACAGTATCCCTCGGGGGTAAGTCCAACACAGAGAACTATCTAAGATACTTGTCTTTCTCCATCCTGAGGCAGGAAAAGCACTCTGAAGAGATTGCAGGGATTGGAGGTAGCAGATGCAATAGCAAACTGCGGGCTGGAAAAACCAGGAGAACAAATTTCTTTCCTGACTTCTGTGCTTTATCCCACAACTGTAAACACAACTTAGACTTTAAGTTCCTTGAGATTAGGGACTTTATCTTTTTTTTTTTTTTTTATCCCTAGGACCTAGTACAATGCCTATGTCAGTGCTGAATAAACAAATGAACGCATACAGACACAAACAGAGGAATTACGCGCCGTCCCATGCTCCACTCCAGCCCTGTGAATGCTGAGAGAGGGAAGCTGATGCCATAGAGTTCTTAAAAGTTTTGAAATTATTGGGAGAAAAACCAGGATTATAGTTTGAATGGAGAATGGGGGAAGTAGCTCAAAGAAAGGTTAATGTTGGTTCCAGATAAGTACCTGGAAAATCATAGCACCAGGAATACTAAAATCTTCACAAAACAATTATAAGAAAATTGAAAGAGTAACTGCTCTCAGTGATTTTTTTTTAGACATTATGAAAATCTGCAACGAATTGCTACAGTGTGACTGTCTTCAGGAAATGGTAGGTCTGCGTATGTGTATACGCTTCTTACCTAAATGATTTACATGTACATTTCCTGAAAAGCCTAGCAATCTGCTAAACTGGGAGATAACAAATGTGGTTCTCTTTCCAAAGGCCTAGAGAAGAACAGGCCACACATTTTAGGAGGTGGACTAACTCTACAACAAAAAGCAGGGACTACACTGAAATGAGAGTAGCTTTGTTAAAGAAAGCCTGCTGGAGATAGAAAGATAAAAGCCTTCAGCTTCTTTAATTACCTTAAAAATGTGTGCTTTGAGGATGTGATGTCCCAGTTCAATAGTCTGCTGTCGGTTTAGTTTTCCCTCTTGACGGGAAAACCAGAAAGCAAGTAATGTGTGACCACTCCTGCAAAGAAAAAAGAGACTCATTTTAGAATTTTAATGCCCCAGTTCTGAGTTGGGTGGGGGACTGTTCAGGTCCAGCCATACCTCCAGGGAAACTCTGTCTCATTCAACCAGTTTCTTAGAGAAGGGCACCTGCTGCTGGGCAAATAATGGGTATTGAAAGGTCCCTAGCTTTTACCAGTCCTTTACCCAGATCACATGTGTGAATATCACAAAATGTCATTTCTAGTTGGCTTACACCCATCCCACACACAGATGGCATTAAAAGATTCATTTTTATTTTCTGTCTCTGTGAACTCTCCTCTTATTTTACCCATGCTTTAAATGTCAGTTCTCCTCAGGCTCTCCTTTTTGGTCCTAGTCTGTCCTCTGCTCCATTAGCTCATCCATCCCGAGAGCCTTCACCATCACTTGTGTCTTTTTCTTGATCTAGACTTCCGAGGCTCACGCCAATATACATCCAACTGTTTGTTGGATTTCTGCATCTGGAGGTCCCACAGTACCTCAAGTTCAACATGTCCCCAGATGGGTTAACCATCTCTTCCCCAAGTGAAGTCTTCTGTGATCCCCTCTACATTCCCCGCAGCCTAGAAATGGAGTATTTTCTTTTTGGTACAAGCATCATAGATTGTGTTTCTCTCTCGTACAGTATGTAGCATGCTATTTCATGCTCTCTCCTCTACTCGACTGTAGGTTTCCTGACGGCATCCGCTCCCCCATCTCCTTGATATCGGATCCCTAATCTCTTAAGAAAGAGAAAACTCTCTTTTCTGCCTCTGCATGTTGTCTTATCAGTCCATGATACTCAGAACTGCCATGGCGCTCTCACAATTGTGTGGTCATCTGGTCTGAAGACAAAGCTAACAGAGGGGCAAAACTGAGAGAACTGCAGAAAAACAGAGCCTAAGCCCTGACTGTACAGCATCAGAAACTGCTTGAAGTTTGGACTTGTTAAATGAATACATTTATAATTTTACTTTATACTTTGTATATTACTATATACTTTATACAATTATAAAATACATTTATACTCCATTTGAGTTGGAGTATTCTAGGTTCTTCTAGCTCAAAGCATCTTAATGATATATATTCTTTTTTAAAAAAAGATTTTATTTATTTATTTGAGGGGGAGTGGGGGGGAACAGAGGGAGAGGGAGAGAGAGAATCTCAAGTAGACTCCACGTTGAGCGAAGAGATCAGACCTGAGCCAAACCAAGAATCTGCACCACTCCTGATATAATCCTTTAAGTGCAAATATATGTATGTATGTATATATGTGTGTGTGTATGTATAGAAGATGTGTGTGAATTTCTATTTACATTATGATGGAAATTATGAGTTATTTATATTCCCTGGAGTGCCTAACACAGTGTACTACAAATAAAAATTCTCAGTAACATTTTTTGGAAGCAAGAGAAAATTGAGTATTAAAGACAGGACACTGGATCACCTTTGGGGTGTGTCTTCTTAACACATTTGCTCTAGCCTGTAGGAACTGCAGACACTTAGAACTGTCTCTCTACTGCCCAACAGGTTTGTGGTCAGTAGAGTTCTTTATGCCACTGGTAACAAAACTCTTCTATTCCTTTCACTTGGAGTGCCATAGAAGAGGGAAATGAAACCATATCCCAGTTTAAGTGTAATGAATTAATCAAAAAGAAGGAAAAAAATAGCAAGTAAATTTTGGTTGAAGATGCTTCCCAAAAAGAGCCCCAAATATCTACTGGATGATTTTCTCTCATATTGAACACTGACTACTCTGTCAGGTTTAACCAAATTTGGAGATACCTCACACCAAACTCTGAAATACAAATACATTTTTAATTTATTCTTTGATTTTTTTTTCAGGCTTCGGTAAAGAATCTGAAGACTAGTGGATGGGACAACTTACCCAGGAATCATTATAAAGAGATTTCACTCCAAAAAGACTTTAAAAAGAAACTCTACCATGTTCTAACCTTGAGCTTCAAGAATTTCTGAATTCCAGTGGATACCATGCCAACTTATTTCACTGGATGAGATCAACCATAATGGAAAGGAAGTTATTTAATTGAAAGAATGTCTCAGAGAAGTGTAGCCTGCATGGAATCATCAGTATTATCTGAAGGTATGAGCCCAGATTGTTTCACATTCACAAAATCTGGAAATTGCCACTGAACTTTTATTTATCCTTTGAAAGCCTGATTTAGTTGGTAGGCTATTTTAAGAGCATATTAGAAGATGACATGCAACATTTATGAAGTTCCCTATCTCAAGTTCTCAAAGTCCTACCCAGTTATTAACACTGAAATTACTGTAGCCTCCCTGGTGTATGAATGATTACTTTAAGTGACTCCTCCATAGACTCAGCTATGCAGTACTAGAAGCCCTGAATACAGGCCTCTGACCCACTCCCTACGTATGCTTCAGGCCATTCCCATCAGGGTTAAGACAAAAAACTCATGTCTGACAAAGAAATGAATTAGACACAGAACTGATGTTGCCCTAGTGCTTTCATCTTACTACCATAACTAAGAAATGCTGGTAAGATGTTTGTATTTCTGTAGTATGCATTTCACTGAGCTGGAGAGGACAGTGCTTGCTTTTGCTGTTGTCGACCTGGTACTAAGGAGAAACAGCAAGTGATACGAATCAAGGAAAATGTGACAACTGTAGTTCATTTCTTTTTGGACACAAGCATATCCCAGTATTCCTGAAAGAATGGTTCTCATCAGTTCATTGGACTCAGTTTATGGTGTTCAGGACACGAAGGAAAATGGCAATTTATATTATATGCTGGCATTTCCATCTGTCCCTTACTGTTCTGATAAGATATGGCACTACTGGCTAACCTACCATCCAAATGTGTTATACTGCACTTGTCTGTGTTTATTTCTATTTTTCTAATTATTTGCTCACTTCTAAACCTTACTCCTTTTGACTCCTAGCCTCGCCAAGCTCTGAGATTACCAGCAGCCTCTTAATTGGTTGTCTTTTAACCTCTAAGCTTTATCTTTTTCTTTTTTCCCTCCAGCATGAGGCCCTATTGACTACCTCCCCTGGAGCTCCCTTCTCTTGACATCTATGACACCACCCTGCTACTTTTTCTTCCATTTCCTTCAGTGATGTAACTTCTCTGCTTTATTTCCCATTTCCTCTCATTTCATAGGTCTCCTGGCTTCAGTCTCACCGCAGTGACATCTCTAGCACAGACATATTGTTTTGCTTCTCTAATTGCCTGCTGGATCTTTCTTCCTTCAAATGATCGTTCAAATGACCTGCCATATGACACTATTTGAAGTTGAAGCTTTCCCTCAAAACCAAATCCATTTAGGATTCCTTTATTTTTTCATATACTGCCAGTCACTCAGGCATAACATCTAGCAGTTGTTTTTCTCCTCTAGTCATATACTTTCTCTCTTGGATAATTGCAAGAGCCTTGTTCTTTCTACTGCCTGCTCCCTGGCCCATGCCAATACTCTACAGTGCAGAAACCTGATAAAAAGTCTGCTCAAAATTTTTCATTGGCTTTATACTTCCTCCCATACATAATCTAAACTCCTTAGCATGGTATTCAAAGGCTCTCCATAATTTGTCCCTTGTTTGTTTGTCTGTCTTTACCCTTTGACCTTGTGCTTCTAACTTCAGACAGAGCAAATTATTCTAGGTTTCAAACACACTTTCCTTCTGCCTGTAATTCTCTTCCTTATTTGGTTCATCAGGCAAACTACTTCTCATTCTTGAAGTCTCAGTTCACACCATCTCCTCTGTGAAGTCTTCCCTGGTCCCACCAGATACTCAGGGGCTCTTACCCTCAGATTCTTGTACTCGGTATATACCCCCATCATACCTACTTCAGCAAACTACCTGTCTACATGTCAGTATTCCCACAAGACTGTAGGGAGGCTGGAAGCCATGTTTTTTCACATATGTACTCCTACGCAACAGGAATACATATTTGTAGAATGACTCAATTAATAATATCATAAAGTTGCACACTACCTTATGGTTTTAAAAATACTTCAACACTTTTTTAGATTCTCACAAACACCTATAGTATAGGCATAGGACTAAATATTACTCCTAATATTACGGTGGAAGGCAGAGACTTGGCAAGACTGAAGGACAGCTCCCAGCTCACGTGGCTTGGATCAAAGAGAGCTGGGATGAGAACCCAGGGTTTTCTGAAACCTAGTTCCACTAACACACTGATGAGATTAGAAAAACAGTTTTCATTTCTGTGAAAAATGGGCATATTTGTGTGAAGAAGTCAACCAATATAAAAAGCAATGTATTCATTTGTATGGTATAAACCCTGAATTCTTAACATAATTAAAATCAGCTATTAAGTTTGACATTTTTTTGACTGGCATTTTGGGAGAGACAAGTTAAGAAACAGAGGGAGCCCTCATCAGTGTGACATGATTTTAGGCACGACTGAACACAACTATGTCTTCCCTCTATAATTAAAGATGATGGTAATCAAAGTCAACTTTAGTGTGGGTTCATATGTGGTGATAAAGACCAAATTGGGGAGGGGCAGTGGTGAAGGCAGAATTATTGCCACATAGCTTATATATATGAGATCACCTTGTGATTCAAAGTTACATAGCAAATTTCCCTGTCCACATTCACAGTGCTGCCTCTTCATCTCTGAAACAAAATCAAAATAGACCTAGGTTCAAATCCTAGTTCTGTCACTTAGAAGCTTTGTAACCTTGGAAAAGCTACTTAACCTCTCTGTAAGACGACCTCTCAGGATTGTGGTAAGAATTAAGTGAGCTATATTAAGTGAGATGTATTTTTTATTTCTTTTATATTCCCCGTAAGAACTAGCATAGTGCTATACTTAAGGAATGAATATTAACCACGACTTTATACATATTGGAAGATAACTGTGTGCTCAAACAGAAGTTTAATTTTTAAATGCGATACCTTTCCTTAACCCCAATCCTTACCCCTCCATACCTTCACCCCACCACCTTCACAACCAAAAGAGAAATCCACACGTCAGGCTATAGTTACTGGGTATGGGTGCCATTCACTGTTAGTCGATGCAGGAAAACTTGGTGGCCTAATTTGAGGCAGAGAGGGGAGATGAAGACAGAGCTAACTGGTTCTTAAGAAATAAAGTAAAAGTTAAGCTAACAGGAGGAATATAAATTTCTCACGTAGACCAGAGGTTTTTCAAGAGGATATTAAACTTTCTATTCAAGATGGATTTGTTTTTAGGTATTGTAGGGGAGAACCAATCACAGGTCAGAGGTGAAGACTCCTCCCCCAGCACTGTCCCCTCTCCCCTATCCTGGATGTATATGTTCGGACAAAAGGTAGAGGAGGTAGTATCCAGAATAGCAGAGGGTCGACCCCTACCTCCAGTCTCTTGCAGGCATCAGCAGCCCCTTGATATGGATTATTAGAGACAAGTGATGCTCACCCTTGGACACTGACAGATTACAAGGCAGTGAGGAGCTACTCTTACATGATAACCTTGTTTCCCAATACCTCAAGACTTGAGAGCTATGGAGTCTTTTACAGAAAAAAACCACCCTCCCTTCCCTCCGCCCATTTAACAGTTTGGAAACTGAAGAACAGTTGTTTTACACAAAATATATAATGGCACTGTGTTTGTTTTTCTAATAGATTTTCACTTAGCACCCCAGGAAGACAGCTAGACTTAAAGTTTCTATTTGTAGTAGGGAAACATGCTAACAAACGTTTAACTTAAATATTTCCTGCATGGGTGTTTTTTCCATTGTTCTAGTCACAGTCACTGATGTGTAGTCACAAAGATTTCATTAGCTCTTATGTTGAAAGTCGATATACAACACGTTAGCGTTTCAGAGAAACACCACTTAGGTGTTTTGATATTCTTCTGTTCAGTGCTCAGATGTGATAAAGTGGTATAGTTACAGCCCACTGGCAAGGCGTTGCTTAGGATCTAAAGCCAGCTAATCTATCTTATAATTTGGGCAGAAATGATGTGTGTTGCTGCTGTGGAATGAATGTCTTTATAGTATAGAGGCAGATGTGAGGAATTAGTTAGGGAGACCTAGTGAGATTAGAATTATGGGGCAGAGAGGGATAGCGGCCTACAAAAGATCTGTGCTCCCTTCCAGAGCCAACACTTGTTGCTGGGAGGGGGCTACTTTGCCAGGAACCTTGCATTCACTTATTCAACTGGGGTTGTGGATGGAGTTCTGGCTAATGGAATATAGGCAGAAATTATATTCATCACTTCAGACCTGGCCCAGAAAGATTTTCTCCTTTGACTTTCGTGACCTTACTTTCTCTTGTTTCTCGTAATATTTCCCTCATAAATTATTATTTAGTTCGCCCATTTTCCGAGAGTTTAAATGTAACTATTCTGTTTTCATGTTTCTGAACTTCCTGCTTTATACTCTTAACTTGAGCGATCTTGTTTAGTCCTACAACTTCTGCTGTCACTTATTTGCTGATGACTTCCAAATCCATAACCCTGTGCTTGGACTTTTCTCTTTCCCTATTTTCTAGAGCCACATTTCTAAATATACTTGTGCATCTTCCTTGGAGGTAATTCATTAACAACAGGTCCAAAACAAGACTCACCTTCTCCCGTGTTTCCTATTATTCTTCCTCCTGCCTTTGCTCATGCTAGAAGCCCTCCTCCATCAGAGTGTTCTATACTGGTCAGTAGCTTCACTCCCCTCCATCATTAAAGATACGTTTTAGAGTCATTTTTGAGCCCTCTGCCCTCACTGACTGTACACAAAAGAAGACCAAGTGCTTCTGAGTATCTCCAAAATGTCTCTCTCACATATACCTTGCTCTCTAGTCTCACATTGTAGGTCTTGGAATTTCTCACCTACTCTACTGCTATAAACCTCATTACGCGTATCCTTACACCTGCACTCTCTCCTCTTCTTCAACGCATCCTTCACACACCACTTGTCAGAGCTATTTTTCACATCATCAGAGTTATTTGATCATAGTCTCCTCATTCTTAAAAAGTTATCGAGACTCTGTTATGTACAGAATAAACTGTGAAGTCTTAGACATGGCAGTCAAGGCTTTCTTCCTAGTGACACTTCCATTCATTCTTTCTGACCATGTGTCTTATCCTCTAATCACATCTTCCCACAATTCTGCAAAGGCATTTCCTATCTTCACACCTGCTTTTGTTCCTGCCTTGACCTTTTCTTGCCTGCCTACAGTGCTCTCCCACGCCAGCACTGCCCCATGGAATCAACTCATCCTTCAGGGGTCAACTGGAGTGTCGCCTCTTCTGCAAAGGAGCTCCTCTTTGTTCAGGCTCCTTGGGTGCTCTGTACTACAGCACTATTGTTGGTGGCTTGGGGTCTGGCTTCCCTTTAGAAGGTAATGGCTTTAGTGGCAGGAGGTGTCTCTTCCGTTTAAGTTTCTCTAGCAGATAGCACAGTTGCTGGTGTAGAGTAGAAGTTCAATCAATGTTTCATGAATGAATCCGTGCTAAGCAGATGGGCTCAAGGAAGAGCAACAGTAGGACTTGCAGATCTGCTAATTCACGAACCCACTTTGGCCTTGAATTTGCAGCCATCTCTGTTGCCACTGTTTGACTGTGAAATGAGTATAACTATAACTCAAATATTGAGAAGAGACTGACAATCCTGATCTTTTTCACCTCTCATCTCAAAAATTCTGCCTGCAGCCACACTTTGGTGGTTGCTGCCTTACAGTCTGCTTGTTGCTATGAATTCTCAGCAAATGACACCCACACATCTTTGCAAAAATTTCTTCCATCTTTAGCTTATCAGTCAGTAGCTGCTTTGGCATGTTCTCGTCATGGTTTTCTCATGGCACCTGGATACAAAACACAGTGCTAGTCAGCTTGTCCTACTGTTTCATATTCATGTAAGTTGCAGGCTGTAAAAGTAAAGGGTGCCCAAGATCTGCCTTTGTAGAAATGGGTGGAGCAGCTTCCGGTTTTAAACATGGAATCTGGATAGAAATTTCCTGCTTTCTCCCACTTCGGCTATAGGACACTCCCACAGTGTCCTATAGCCCTTCTGTTCTGTTAATGCATCACTGGCCTGAGGAAAATGGACACTTGTCCTCTGACAATGAAGTCTTTAGGCAGTTGGCAGGGATTCATGAAGCAGAAGAGCTATGACTCCATTTGAATTGTCACAATTTAAAACAATTACAGCAGACACTGAAGATTTATCACTTCTTTCTTCCTCCCTCATGCTGCTCTGCTCATTGTTTATACCTCTAGCATACAGCACTCTGCCTTGATTTACAGCTAGTTATAAATGTGTCTGTTAAAACCAGTACCCTGTAAGTCCTGGTAGACAGATCTATCTAACTTATATTTGTATCCTCTGCAGTACTTAACACAGTCTTGAACATATTACTTAATAACTATTCATTGAATCTCTGCTGAAATGCAAGTCTTCACTTAACTCCTGATACATGGTGACAGAGTGAACAAAAGACACTGTCTGTTAAACTGTCAGAAGAGTTTCTCAAATATTTTTAGTTGCAAACTTAAAATTAGTACCACTTATCATTCCTTTGTTTACTTAATTCATTATTTAAAAAATATTTACTGAGTGCTTACTGTGTGCCAGATACTGTATCAATCAATCACTAGGAAGACCAAGGTGAGGATGATAGAAAAGGTTCCTGTCCTTACAAGCTCACTCATATTCTAGAGGGGGAAGATGGACAATATAAACAAGTATTCACATACAACAAATTTTAACAGACGGTGACAACTGTTAGGAAGTATACAGGTTGGTATGATAAAGAAAACGGGGAGGTGACTTATATAAGGTGACAAGTGGAAGTCTCTCTGAGGAGATGGCATTTTAAGCTGAGATCTGAAGGAGGAGTGAGAGAGCTTGCCATGTGATGAGCCAGGGAAAGTGAGCTCCAGATGGCGGGAACTGTTAAGTGCGAAGGGCCAGAGGTGGGAGAGAGCTTAGCAAGTTCTGGGAATTAGCAGATGATCAGTTATGACCAGAATATCATGAATAAGAGGGAGAACGAATGAGCTCAATTTAAAAAGGTGAGCAGAAGATATCTTTGTTATAGAGGGCTTTGAAGTAGCCATTAAAGGATTTTCAGGAGGAAGTTATATGGTTAGATTTGTGCTTTAGAAAAAATGACTGGCTGCTGGCGGAGAATGGAGAGAGGGGAGGTTCTCCCTAGTTAGGAGGCTAAAGCTGTTCACGTGAGAACCTAGGGTGTGGTCTGTGGAGGTGGAAATAAGTAAGTGAATACTTACGAGTAAGATTGGAACAGTCGAACAAACTGGATATGTTAATGGCTGCAGTGAATACATGCGAATACATGTCTCACAGCTGTGGGTTCTCGAGAGGATAGAAGGCTATTAGTGCTGATTTTACCAAATGTGGAGATCTAGCTGCTTTTGAAAGTCTCTAGAGATAGCTGAGTAAGTTGCTGTACTGAGAAAAAAGACAATGTGCTGTCATGTCCCCCTAAGCTGGCGATAACTACTTCTGACTGCTGTGCCATTAATCTTGGTTTGACAACCTAGGAAGGTGCCCGTGGGAGTCCCATCTTTTCATTCAGCCAGTGCTGCTTCAGAGACTCATTAATAGGACAAATTAGCCTCTATTTCCTATGCTACTTTCAGTACCCAAACTTTTCCTTAATCACCTGCTCTACTTCTTCCTATTTTAGATTTTTAGGTAAGTTGTTTTAAGCAGCATTTGCTATTCAGGGTATATCCACTTAAAAAAAATATATATATTAAACATATAAAGCAATATTACTTTCTTGTAGCAAAATCAAATATGGGACAGTAGAAGTTCTTTTTGTGTTTTCTTCAGTTGTCTCTTCCGCATGCTTTCCAAATCATAAAAGAGTGCTCTCTCTCCATCTTCTCATAATAACTATTTCTCTCTGTATTTATTAACTTAGCAAATGAATGATTACTAGTTTTTTCCAAACTTAATTTTGGATTTGGAAAAGAAAAAAAAAGTGTTATTGTTGCCCATCTTTGAAGATATAAGAGTTTTAAAGACTGGGAACAGTTTGCCTATATGACTAATAGATATGGGTCCCATGATTTATACTGAGAGAAAACAAATTTGTAAAGTTGAAGGACATTCATGCAACTGGCAAACTGGACATATTCCAAGATATACATTAGATTTCATCTAATTTCTCCCTTGCATTAAATCACAAAACCATGACCTTAGGTCACTAGATAATACTTCAGATATGAGTCCCACATTTATTCTTGATGCCGATAGAGAGTTAGAAACTGGATTAGATAATAAGGGGAAAATTACTGGCAAATTAAACAGATCTTTAATAATATGACATATCAATGAAATTTCTCCTTGGAAAGTACACATTCAAATTTTAACATAAGAAGACTAATTTCCCCTCAGTGATAGAAAGGAATTAGAAGCGTAGCAGATGTAGACCCAGCACAGAGATTAGAGAGTTAATACTTCCAGGCAGGTAAGATCATCTACTAATAGTCAAGTGCTAGTAAAGGATATACACCGCCCTTTTCCTTGATGTAACTCTTCCAAACCTCCTAAGGGCTGATGTGGTTCCAGACCCTTTTTTCCTTCCCATGACCCATCACTTTGCTGAATTCTTTCCTAATGCTTTGATAAAGCAGAACCTATTCTCTAAGGGTTTGTTGTAGGCACCTGCAGTGGCTATCAGCAGTAACCTAGAGTTTGTGCTTTAGCAAGGGCAAGTTAAATGTCGTCCTGCCCGGAGGCTCATGTTTGGATTAGAAGGAACAATCCGAATCACCTTAACCCTGCAACTCACCACTCCGTGGTTATTTCAGACCCATGTATTCTGTAAGAAGGCAGGCTGTGCAGGCCCTCTGCACAGAGTTAGTTTTCCCTTTTAGGGGGAATGCCTTCTTTTTGCTTTCAGGCAAATTGCTTCTTCTCTGACAGTCTGCTTTGTGGCATGGATTTTGGAGCATCAGGTCTCCAATGTGTAATTCACAGACTAACACGACCAAAATAATTAGGAAAAATCTCAACAGACCATGTATTACAAGAGATCAACTTTAGTCACAGGGAGGCAAGTAAGTACCCAACTATCCTCACAGGATTTGTGTAGCCCTTCCCCTTTTTGACCCGCCATAAAGTTTGCTTCTCTTAGTTTTGAGGAACTCTGGTCAACCCAAATGAGGCTCCCAAATCATAACTTCATTAGGTCGTAGCAGTTCGGTACTCAACAAAGTTCACAAGCCTCATGTGTTTTATTCAAACAGTTAAAAATAAGGCAACGGAGTCTTCTGATCTTTATATAAAGATCTTACATATATATTCCTGTATATATGTATATATATAAATGTTGATCTGTGAGGTGTTCCTACGGAAGGGGAGGCTAGATACTGTGAAGAAAAGGAAACAAAGAAAAAGAATGGGGGTTCATGCAGAGCTAGCCTAACGCTCTGCAGAAATCTTAACCAGCACAGGGCTGGCAGCCCCCAACTGTTTACTCTCCCAGCCTTAAGTTTCAACTATCAAAGTCATCAATAGGTTAGTTAACAAAGACTGATGACTTCTTTTCTCAAATGCCTTACTTGAAATGCACAATTTGCTTCAAATGGGTTTGCTATCTCCCTCTTATTAGCATAATAGCAGAGATTAGTTTATAAGATTAGTGAGTTAATCTGATATCTCAGTGCCCGAGGGAATAAAATATAAAATGGATTAATTTCAGAGTATGACAGGATATGACAGTGATGAATAGTGGGAAATGGAAAGCAGAACAAGGTGGTGAGGTCTAAGGTTTGTCAGGGCTTCAAGAAGCATATCTCATCCAGAATGCAAATCCAAAACTTTAGAAGTTCTGATGTGATAAAAAATTTTTCAGTGATGCTCTGCTTACAGTTTGGTGTACACGTACACACACACACACACACACACACACACACACCCATCCTGTTACCAAACTGAGAAAAGACATCTAGAACTCATCTCTTTCTGTGACAGTTATATGTTTATGCAACATTAGGTCATTCTCTCTGGGATGTCAGTTCTCTGACAACAGGCTGACTGATATTTAAAATAAGGAAAACTCTATCTCAGCTGTAGCACTGACGTCTGCTCTGCTATTTCCTCTTTCCAGCACCATCCTCAGATTATTGACTCTCTTCAGCTTAGCAGAAGTACCTCCGTGGATGGCCTATTTCTGATGAAGATCAACTACTTCTTGGCTTCAGTATAGAATATTCTCATCTGTGTCTAATTCCCTAATAAGGTCAGCAAGTTCAGGGTGAACGAGTGAGTTCGAAAGCCCAGGAAGATGGACTGGAAGAGACAGAGATGTTCTGTTGCCTCTGAGAGTTCTCCTTACACCTGTCAGCATTGGCTTACACAGGGTGATTTCGGAGGCACTGAGCTGGTCTCTCTGATCTACTGAAATACGTGCGATGCTCTAGAGAGAAACTGGGGAGAAACAGAAGAGCAGACGGGGAATGTACAGGAAGTAGAGGCTGAAGCCCACAAAGACAAACCCTTTTTTGAAAGAGTCCTGCTAATCAGACTTGCCTGAAATGGAAAGCAATTACAGCCAGTTTCTTTGAAAGACCAGCTTGGGCTTTGCCAATAGCATTAAATTCTTAGTGAATTTCCATCTCATTGACCCAGGGGGCCTCAAACTCTGAGATCAATACTTGAGTAACAAAGCTGGTGCCAGACAGTGCTGGGTAGAAGGCTGAATTCCAACTGACATGAAATATAAGGAAGCTTTTTTGATAACTCCTGGTCCTACTATTTTATTCTCTCTGTCATTAAGTGATATATGATGATCCCTCAGCAGCTCTGCGTGTTATTCAATCATGAGGGAACAGACTACACAGCATCTGAAGTTAGAAGTGTTTCGTTGTCCCAGTGTATCAGCTTGTTGCCAAAATGCTTCTGGTTAATAAATCATGTTGAGAAGGTAAGCCTGTAAAGTCATGATATGCTGAAAAATCCCATATTTTCTCCTTTGGGAGCCCCTAAGGGTTTTATCTATTGTAAGGACTCTGTTAATTCAGTGGTAGCCTGGCTGCCTTGGACCTCAGCATTCAATTCTCTGAGATGTTCCAGGAAGAGAGAGAGCAGATCAACTCGCAAAGTTTCTTTGGAAACTGATTTCAAAGTCTTCATGAGTAATTCTAGATTGGTCTCTTTTTATTAAATATGTGGTTGCCAACTCTATGTATTAAGCACTGTAGCAGTACTAGTGGGATTTATAATAAAATACTTTTGGGAATGTCATACAATTCATAGAAGAGACTCAGACTCCGTTTTCTTTTTTTTTTAAATCTTATACTCCCAAATGCTAGTAGCAGAAGACTACTGCTGCCTATCCAATTAGCCACAGGATTTAGTTAAGATGTATCTAAAGGGTCTATTACTGCAAAGGTGTGAGTGGGGGGGAAAGAATATTCCTTGAACACTTTCTTTGTACTCTGTACTATTTTAGGTATTATACTACATGACCTCATTTAGTTCTCAACAACTTTAGGAAATATTATCTCTTTTACTTAGATAAGAAAATTGTCTCAGAAACATAAAACTCTCCAAAGGTCACAGTTCCTAGAAGAAATAGGACTTATATGCAGATAATGACTCAAAAAAATCCATGTTCTTTCCACTATAACTTGTTTCTTTAAAAGTTTCTCTCTCCGGGAAAATACCACAGAATCTACTGCCTGGCCTAATGTCTTCATCAGAATCTGGAACTAATTTTCTAACGAACTGGCATGAAGTAGGCTGAGCAGCATGCCCACAAGCACAGTTGTGTCCAATAAGGCCGGGTGAAGAACATGCCAGGAGAGAAATAAAATCCCAGGCATGGTCACAGAGGTTTAGTCTCTCTGATGAGTCACGGGCGGAGACACAAAGTTGGCCTCTCTTCTTTCCAAGCCAGAATAAGTTCTGCGTTTTCCAGCTATGTTGTTGGTGTCTTCTTTGTTTCCAGGAAGGCAGGGATAGCTCTGATTTGAAAACACCAACTTTGTTAAAGGAATAATTCTTTTAAAAAGGTAGTGGGGAGTAGAAAGCAAACCCCACTGGGATGTTAGAGATGGGCTCTACCCAAGAGAATGGGAAACAGTTTCACACCTAGTCTGGGTTGTTGAGCTGAGAAAGATCGTTAAGTCAGGGTCAAGCTCATTTGGCGAGTGTGCTGGGCGTGCACGTTGCAGGGCAGGGGCGAGGTGGTACACACCACGTATCTGCCGTTCTTTTTCTAGTCCTTCCTCCTTTCCCTCACCTATTAACTTGATGAGTTCCAGGACTGATTCAGCATCTTAAGGCTTTTGTAAAAGGGGACCTTTGTAAAAGGGGACCTTTGTAAAATGGGGACAACGGCAACTTCTTCACCTATAGGGAGAGCAACTAGGCCACTGATCTCTTCAAGTCTGTTTCAGCTGTGAGGTTTAAGATTCCATTTTCCAGCATAAACTTTAGCACTGGCTGGGCTTTAATGGGGTTAGTTACTGGTGCCTTTAAAAATGGTAATGGCATTTAAAAGGCAATTGCAGTTTTAAAGTGATTCTGGTTTAAGTCAAAGAGATGAACAATATTATCAATTCTTCATATCGGAAGAACACTGAGGAAGTCTATGAAATGGCTAGATTAATTATAGCCTGGGTTCACTAGCACAAAGAAAATTATTTAGGGATATATAGGAAGATGGGGGGTATTCTAAATATCTACGCAGATTTTGAGTCTTATGGAAATAACATTGTGAGAAAATAAATTAACCTCATTACAGCCTTGTCTTGAGAAGAAACAGAGATGATGTTTCCTTTGTGTGAAATGTTCAATGAAGAACACTTCTCACTGCTTTCAATACCCATGCTCCATGCAATCAATACAAAATAGGCTCAGAATTGCTTATTACAGGTCTATGGCTTACCTGGGATCACAGAGAAATTTGGTTTTCTCTCCTTCTTCTCTCCAGATAAGCCATTCTCGAAAAGAAGGATGTACAAACATACGAGTCATGTCTCTGCGCTTGATTAGGAACATGGAGAGGTTCTCCATTCTCTGCTGAAAATCCTCCCATTCTAGGGTGCCTTCAATGCTACCAGCATTGATGGCCTGGAAGATATGTTCATCAGTCAGTGGGTGCAGAGAGGCCACTGCCACATTCAGGAGAGGCATCACCCGGTCAAAGGAAGACTGGGTTGGGAACTTCATATTGCACTGGAGTAAATAAACCTCAGAGAGCGAAACAGGAACTACTTTGTAGCTAGAGCTCTTTAACACTAGATAGCCTTTCTCTATGAGGTCAAATGTGAGTTTCAGGTATAGATAAGACCCTTGACTGAGGGTCTTGAGGTGAGAACTGAGTTTGCCAAATGTAGTATTGTCCATTTTGCCATTAAGTGAAATGTTATTCTGGATCTCTGAGCTGCTGTGTATCCGGTGCAGGATGTAAGCCTGCAGATCCTGGTCTATGGCTTCATTCTCTTCTAGTCGATCCAAAAAAATCCTATGGAAAGGCAGCAGCTTGGTAATTTCCTAAAACAGATGGAGAGAGAGAGAGAGACAGAAAGACCTTCAGTTTCCCCTAACTCTTGTGATACACTCTGAGGTCCATAAATTTATTCTAAACTTCCGAGTGGCCAAAGAGGGAAATATGATCAAGTATTAGTATCCATAGGTTAAAACAAATTTGTTGCACAGACGGGACACGATTTTTCTTAATATTGAGACTTGAGGTAATTTTTTATGGGTCTTCATAAAGGGTGCTATAAGAGTGATTTAATGGTCAATATTCTAAATAACACTCCTAACATAAAAGGAAAATGGAGTGCCATATAACTTTTGTTGTAATTTTTCTCAGTGTAAACCAACACATATTGTCAAAGTACGATTCAGTAAGAGAAATGCATGAGGACTCTAAGAACGCCATATATAAATGTGCCTTTCTAACCTCCCTAATAAGAGGACTACATTTTAATGAAGATTTTTTGGAGATGCCTTAGCCCAAAGGAATAATTCTTATATGCTTGGTACTTTGGTGATCTACTTGGAAATTATACTGGGGAGAGGTGATAGGGCTTTGTGGTTACTTATGCTCTGGATTCCATCTTATCTGCATATAAACTTTGGTCCTGTAAGTATCCGCTTTCTGCTGCATCAATTTCTTCTTCTCTACTGGATCACACAGATAAATGATACCACAATCTCTCCCCCCAGCTACTATCCTATATCTCTGTCCCCATTTTTAGCAAAACTTCACAGTTCTCCCTACTTCCTATCTCTTGATCCTCCTTCCCATTCTGTCCTTTATTTGCTGAAATAAGACCTCAGCCACATAATTTCACTGAAATGGTTCTTGTCAAGGTTTTATGTAATCTTCACTTTCCTAAACCCAATAATCATGTTTCAGGGCTCATCTTCCTCAGCCTCTCAGTGCTATTTCACAGAAGTGATCATGCCTTTCAAGTCACTTTCTACAGCTTGCTTCCATAGCACATCCCTTCGTTTTACTCTAGCACACTGGCCACTCCTACCAGCCTTTTGAGCTGGCCCTTCTTTCATTTCTCAGTGCATCCATGACTTGGGTCTCCACTCTCACTCCCTACAACAGCTTCTTCGGTCCCATGGTTCTAAATATCATCTATCTGCGGATGAGGCCTAACCTGTGTTTCCAGCTTAGTCCTCTCCCCTGAGCTGTCACTGTATACCTTTGTCTACTTGACATTTACATTGGGATGTTGCATAGACAAACTTAACATGACCAAAACAGAATAAATTTTGACCCCCTGCCACACAACCTTCCCATGTCAATAAACTGCATTATCACTAACCCTACCACCAAATTATAGGTCTCTGTGATCTTTCTCTTTTCCTCATACTAGCATTTACCCAACTGCTCACCAAAACCCAGGTTTCGCTTTTGAATCTTCTCTCTTGCTCACCCCACAATCAGCCCATCATTAAGTTCTTCATTAAGTTCTTTTGAATCTCCTTCAAAGTATAGTCCAAATATGACCACTTCACAGGGTTCCTACCATGACTACTCTAGTCTAAGCTACCATCACCTTTCACCTATACTGCTTCTATTCTTGATCCCCTACATTTTATTATCTTTGCAGCTAGCAGCCAAAGAAATCTTTTAAAAAGGTAAATCAGATCTCATTATTTTGCCCTTGGAGAGGGCTTTCCTATGGCCCTATCTAAAATAACTGTCATCCCCATTTATCCCTTTATCCTATTTTATTTGTCTTCATAACACCAATACTACCTAATTTTAATATATGTTTAATTTTTCACTTAGGTTTTGTTTGTGTTCCTCACTGGAATATAAGCTTTATGAAGGCAGGGATACAGTCTGTCTGGTTCACTGTTCTATCTTTAGCTCCTAGAAAGTGCCTGACACACTTGAGGTACTTAAGAGATGTCTGTGGAAATAACGAATGATCAAATATGAGGGTTTTTTTTTTTTTAAGACCTATGAATTATTTCACTGTCAGAGGTGAATAAGAAAATTCTTGGTCAAAGTGAATGAAGTACCTGGGAAGTTATTACAGGTCTTGATTTATGAGGACACTGAAATTTTGACTTTATAGATTAATATGTATAGTACTTTTCCTGTCCTTTGGCATAGCTGAAAAGTTAAAGTCATCTGCTCATCAAGTCATACTTAAAATGTCTTCTGAGATTACACATGGCATTATGTAAAAATACAAATGAGGATAACATCTCCTAAGCATACATTTAGTAAAACTAGTCCGAGATTGTGTTCCTGGAAGTTTCTTTTTTTCATTCTTCATCTTTAATAATTAAGCTACTGACTAGTAATGGTAGACTACATAATTTTTAGCTGCAAAGATGCATTTACGTTGATTCATCCACATTCTTTAATTTAAATTACTTTGAGATTAATAACAAACATCTGCAAGGTGGTGGCCGGGATTATAAGTATAGTTTCTGATCAAAGAAGGCAGCAAAGCTAATTGGTCAACATGCAGGAATATACTAAGTCCCTGGGAGAGGGGAAAAGGAAGGAGAAATTGTTTTCTGTACACTAGTAATTATTACAAGTGGGTTGTATCAAAATAGAGGGATAGGTATATAATATGTGAGACTGTGACGCTCATCAAGCAAGGCAATGGTTAGGCAAAAAAAAGCTGAGAAACTCTGTTCCAAACCAAGTATGAATATGTAAGGAATAGGGGATACCGACTCAGCTACGATGAGAACAAGGTTTATGTAATCTTGTGAGAGATTAGGTGAAGTCATTTATCCTTAGCCCGTATGTCTTTGCAGGCTCAGTCCTACATTTCTAGTCCTTCTTCCAGGCCATTAAGTGATCAGTGAGCGAGGATGGAAGGTAAAAAAGATTAAAAAAAAAATCTTATCTCCCAGTTGTAGCACATTTAATCTAAAGCCTGAATACTGCCAATATTTCTTAGGGGAGGGCATACACCGTCCTGTTACAGAAAAGTTGTTCGAGTTGAAGCAGAGGGGGAAGGAGAAAATCTGACTCCAAATGGCAGACAGAACTGGGTTTTGCATGGCATTACATGATTAAAAAAAAAAAGTAAAACAAAAGTCAAACAGCAAATTAGAGTGTTAGGGACTTAATCTGCATTGCTGAGCTCAGGACAAAGTCTAGAAAAATGGACTTTCTTTTCATGTGATTTTGAAGGACACTTTATCAAAACTTATCCAGAACAATGGGAATGGGAATCTGAAGTAAGAGAGTCATATACAGATCATCCGATGTCTCACTACCAATATATACTCTTTGGGAATTATTCTTGCTCGTGCTCTAGAACATGGTAGAGGTTTACAAAAACTCATCATCTAGAACAAGGATCTAGAACTCTTCTGTTTAAGCACTCTTGAAGGGAAATAATTTATGGTCCCAAAGCAAATAAACACATACCTGTAAACTGGTCCTAACTGTTACAATTAGTTTGAGCCAAGAAGGAAATTTTCCAATCATTTTACTCAGAAATGAAACAATTGTATCCCCATAATCCGGTTTGTGAAATTCTGCTTCATTTAATCCATCAATTAAGATGATGAAATCTTCATCTGGGATTTTTCTCTCTGAGACAGAAAGAAACAGATTACTTAGTAATTACCAAGTGGATAACTGAGTTCTTTTTGGGTATTTGATCACGTATCTGGGGAAAAAAAAATTAGAAAAGATCTCTTGAGTGTTTACTAAATGCTCAGGGTACATAATTTATTATAAAGACAAAGAATAATTCATCTAGTGAATTCATTTTGTTTTTACCAGGGGTGAAAGTTTTATTACATATGTAATGTATGAAGTGTATGTACCATCATCATCCTCTCCCCCATGTTATCAGTTGTGAGACAGCCTGAACATGACACTTGTGAAAATTTGCACATGGAAATTCATTTTTCTCCCATACTTGAAAACGCTGAAAAGAATGTGTTGGTTTTTTCTATCTGATAGCATTAAAGAGAATAGAGTCACTTGTTCCTTTGGGAATTCTCCCCTTTACCCCCCCCCCCAGAAGGCTTCATGTAAATGTGTAGTGTGAAGGAAGGGTGTGGAACAGAGAAAAGGAATCCCAGCCAAGAGAGAAATCTCAACTAGGCAGGTTGGATCTCAAGATCTTACAGAACTAGCAGCTTCCTAGACTGTACCTAATGCAGCTTCAATGGGACCAGACCCTTGTGTGATCTTTCCAGGAAGAAGGAGTCATGGGAAAGACAAATATCTGCCACTTTTGTGTTTAGTTCCCTCCTGAACTCTATACTCTCCTAACTTGACAAAATCAGTTTAATCTTTTAGGGCGAGGCTGTAGAAAAAGGCTTCGTGGGTTTTCAGGCTTCCACTCTCATTAAATGCTTAGTGATTCTTGAACCACAGTGAACAAATTAGAGATTAAAAAACTCCCAGGTTGAATGCACACTTTAGTACAAATGAATTGCAAGTAATAAGTAAAAATTACTACATTTGACCCTTGTATAACATGGCTTTGAATTCACTTACATGTGGATTTTTTTTAGATAAATACAGTACAGTCCTGTAAATGTATTTTCTCTTATGATTTTCTGAATAACTTTCTCTAGTTTACTTTACTGTAAGACTACATTGCATAATATATACACCATACAGAATATGTTTTAATTGATTATGTTATTGGTAAGGACTGAGGTCGACAGTAGGCTATTAAAAGTTAAGTTTTTGGAGAGTCACAAATTGTATGCAGATTTTTGTCCATGTAGGTGTTGGTGCCCCGACCTCTGGGTTGTTTAAGGATCAACTGTGGTTAGTGGGACTTGACAGGTTCTTAAGGGAAGAAAGCAGGGGGAAGAAAGAAGTCACTGGATACCTGAAATGGAACACAGGTTATATCTGAGGAGGAAAAGAGGAAGTTGGGACAGAAGGAAAAGTCTGTGGACTTCTGTACAAGATTGGCTCTTTAAAAAGAGTCAAGACCAATTGAAAATACATGTTTTGATTTTCTATTTGAAAATATGTAGATTTTTCCCATGATTAATAAAACTTTCTATTCCCCCCCAAAGTACAAGCTTTATATTTATAGCAATTTAATTTCAATATCATAAGGACTATAAGTCAGTTCTCAAATTATGAAGAGTTTTGATTTGGTGACTCTTGGAAATGAACTATGGATTCCAGCTCTATTAACAAGGATTATTAATGAAATGGCATCCTTGATGACACAGTACTAAGAAAAAACATTATTCCTATAGGGAGTCCAAAGAATTAAGGAAGAGAAAAAAGTTGTTTGGAACTAACAGACTGACCCACAAAACTGGGGGCTCTTATGTTCTTGATTTTGAGGACCATGGCACCCATAAGCGTAACTGTGTCTTTAATGTCCATGGAGGAATTTTCTTTTCTTTTTTTTTTTTTCTTAAGATTTTATTTATCCATTTGACAGAGAGAGACAGCCAGCAAGAGAGGAAACACAAGCAGGGGGAGTAGGAGAGGAAGAAGCAGGCTCCCAGTGGAAGAGCCTGACGTGGGGCTCGATCCCAGAACTCCAGGATCATGCCCTGAGTCGAAGTCAGAAGCTTAATGACTGAACCACCCAGGCACCCCTCATGGAGGAATTTTCTAATTACATTCTGCTTGGCAGCTGTAATAGATGTCTCCCTTCTTACTGGGCACCATCACCTTGCCCCACCGAGTGGTGTACTGAAGCCATCCTGTACTGGTCCAGGAGAACCCACTGCAGTATTTTTAAGAGCTGATTGTTAAGCAGCTGGTAGCCTGAAATTGGCTGAGGTGGGAGTATTTATTTACACAGTGGAAACCGGCAAATATTACAAGCCCTCCTTCTCCAGTTGGCTGTTAAAATTTTATCAGCACACCACTGCCTCCCCAACTTCAATTATACCTCCCTTAACTTTGCCCAGACTCCTTTGTCAGAAAGCCATGATCGGGAGTGGAGAAAAAGTCTGGTGATAATGCATCTGCTGGAATTTTCTTTGGGAAAAACATTACAAACACATTCTTAAGTATAAAGATCAAGAACATGCTCTAAATTATGATCTGGACATTTTAATGCATGAAATAACCCAAATACTAATAAAACTAAATTTTCATTTGCATAAATTCCCAGATTATGCTATTTATGCCATAAGTAAAGTAGACAATATAGCATTTCTTTTTTTAAAAAAGGAAATATGTCCCACTTAAGATAATTATATTGTTCTCAATACTGGCTATCCCCCCCCCCTTTTTTTCCTTTGCTTCCTTGAAGAAATTACTTAGAAGTCACCTACTGGGGTGCCTGGGTGGCTCAGTAGGTTAAGTGTCTGCTTTCAGCTCAGGACATGATTCCAGGGTCCTGGGATCAAGCCCCGCACTGGGCTCCCTGCTTAGTGGGGAGTCTGCTTCTTCTTCTTCCTCTCCCTCTGCCTTTCTTCCCCTGATCATGTTCTCTCTGTCTAAAATAAATAAAATCTTTAAAAAAAGTAACCTATTAATACAGGTGACATGAAGGAAGTATCAAAAATA
Source organism: Ailuropoda melanoleuca (assembly GCF_002007445.2). NCBI lineage: Eukaryota > Metazoa > Chordata > Mammalia > Carnivora > Ursidae > Ailuropoda > Ailuropoda melanoleuca. Next base: position 30,522,972 of record NC_048230.1, on the reverse strand, counting down.
TTTCACCTGTTAAGAAATAAGGACATCATGTTTATCTAAGATAACCTTTTTTAGGGTTCAGAAGAATAAATGCAAAGGATTTCCAAATAGTACTAATATTGTAAAACAATGAGAAGTATTCCTAAAAAATTTCCTTTTCCTTTGCTAAATGATAGGGTATCTCAATTATAAATTTAAGAGATGAGGCCTTAATGATCTTTAGATTTCACTTTTCAAATGCAACTAGCCCTACAAGAATGCTTCTGCATGCTCATTTCCAAATGTCTGCAGGCCATTTAAATACATACTCTATCATCAGTAGCTTTAAAAGATTTTATAGAGAAACAAAAATTTTTTTTTTAAGATTTCATTTATTTATATGATAGAGAGAGAGACAGCCAGCGAGAGAGGGAACACAAGCAGGGGGAGTGGGAGAGGAAGAAGCAGGCTCCCAGTGGAGGAGTCCAACGTGGGGCTCAATCCCAGGACCCCGGGATCACGCCTTGAGCTAAAGGCAGACGCTTAACGACTGAACCACCCAGGTGCCCCAGAGAAACAAAAATTCTAAAAAAATTGGGGACCAACAAAGGATTGCTGCTCCTTATTTATTTATTATTATTTTTTAAAGTAAGCTCTGCAGCCAACATGGTGCTTGAACTCACAACCCCAAGGATCAAGAGTTGTGATAACAAATTAGTATCTCCTCTCATTGCATATTGGTGGCTGAAGCAAAAGCTCACCAGGAAACTTCAAAACTTTTCCATTTGTTTTGTATGTTGTTTTTTATTATTAAAAAAAATTGTTTTTTTTGAGAGAGAGCATGCACACGTGTGCGTTGCGGGGGGGGGGCAGAGGGAGAGGGAGAGAGAGAATCTTAAGCTGGCTTCATGCCCAGTGCAGAGCCAAAGGTGGGCCTTGATCTCACAACCCTGAGATCATGACCTGAGCTGAAATCAGGAATGGGATGCTGAAACAACTGAGCCACTCAGGTGTCCCTGGATGTGTTTTAGTCACCACACTTGTAGAACTTTAAAGTATTGTGAAAATACTGACTTTCATTAAAAAAAAAGATTTTATTTATTTATATGAGAGAGTGAGCAAGAGAGAAAGAGCACGAGCAGGGGGAGAGGGAGAAGCTGAATCCCCACTGAGCAGGGAGCCTGATGTGGGGCTTGCTCTCAGGACCCCAGGATCATGACCTGAGCTGAAGGCAGATGCTTAAACGACTGAGCTACCCAGGAGCCCCATGACTTTCATTTTTTAAAAGAAAAATGTACAGTTTGGAATCTAGCTTCTGAATCTAAACTGAAAGTGTTTTCCACTGAACTCTCCTGAAAAGAAAGATTCAGCTACCTTTAAAAATCCTCTATCTTAAAAGCTATTGTAATAAAATTATTTATAGTTAATTGTGAAGATCTTAACTGTACACTTTGATCAGCTTTGACAAATATATATACTCATGTAACTAACATCCCAATCAAAATATAAAACATTTCCATGATTCCAGAAATTTCCCTTAGGTTCCCTTCCAGTCAATTCTCAATAGGCAATCACTCTTCTATCACTATAGACTATACACACTTGCTTCCTTTGCTTAACATGATTTTGAGATTCATCTACTTCGTTGAGTATATTATTAGTTTGTTCCTTTTTAATAATTATGAAGTATTCCCCTGAGTGAATATCCTACAATTTGTTTATCCATTCTTCTGTTGATGGACATTTGGGTTGTATCCAGTTTTTAACTACTATGAATAAAGCTGCTATGAACATTCTTGCACAAGTCTTTTTGTAGATGTATGTTTTCATTTCTTTTGGGTTAAATACATAGTCATAGAATTTCTTGGTCATAAAGCAGATTTATATTTAACTTTATAAAGAACTGCCAAATAGTTTCCCAAAGTAGTTGTACCATTTTATACTCCCACCAGCAATGTGTGAGCGTTCCAGTTGCTTATCATTGTCACCAACATTTGATGTTCGACTTAAAAAATTTTAACTATTCTAGTGGGAGTAAAGTGGTGTCTCATCGTGATTTTAATTTGCATTTTCCTGATGACTAATGATGTTAAACACCTTTTCGTGTGCTTGTAGGCACACTGTGTATCTTCTTTTGTGAAATGTCTTAATCTTTTGTTTATTAGGATTATGTTGAATCTACAGACCACTTGGGGGAAAAATTCTAATCTACAAACATGGTGTATTTTTTCCATTTACTAAGTTCTTTAATTTCACTCTGCAATGTTTTGTAGCTTTCACTGTGGAGGTCTTATACATCTTTTGTTAAATTTTTTCTTAAGTATTTTGATGTTACATAAAATATTGTTTATTCCAGTTATCTATTGCTGCATCAGATAGGTAGGGGTTACTCAAATGGCTGTGGGCTGAAATCATCTGGAACAAAAACTCCCATGTCAGGGCTAGTAACTGGAACACTTATGTGGTTTGTACTTCCTTACTTCTTACATGACAATGCAATCCTCCAAAAGCAAGTGTTTCAGTGAACAAGATGGAAGCTACATGGACGTTTATGACCTAGCCTCAAGGTCAATCTATCACTTTGTAGTATTCTAGTGGTTGAAGCAGTCACAAGCCTGCTAAGATTCAAGGGGAAGAGACACAGACCCCCAACCCTGATGGGAGGAATGTCAAAGAATTTACAGCCATCCTTTAAAAATGCCACACTACCAGGGCATCTGGCTGGCTCAGGTGGAGGAGTATGCAACTCTTCATCTCAGGGTTGTGAGTTCGAGCCCCACACTGGGTACAGACATTACTTGAATAAATAAAAAGCTTAAAAAAAAAAAACAAACGTGTCACACTACTTTTTAAGTTTCAGTTTTCAATTGTTTTCTGCCAGTATAAAAATACAATGGATACATGCATATTGGCCTTATAGCCTGGAGTTTCATATTTATTATTAGTTCTAGTAGGCTTATTTTTTCTTTTGTAGATTCCTGAGAGTGTTTTAGGTAAATAATCTACAAATAAAGACAGTTTTATTTCTTCCTTTCCAATCTTTACTATTTACTTGTTTGCTTTCTTCTTGTGCTAGCTTGGACTACCAGTGGAATGCTGAATGTTTAACATTAGTGGTGTGACTGAGGGAACATTCTTGTCTTGTTCCTGAAATTAGGGGGAAAAATATTTAACATTTCATTGTTAAGCTGTATGTTTTTTGGAGTTTTCCTTTATTAGACTAAATTTTCTTCTATTCCTAGTTTGCAGAAAGCTTTTATTGTTAATTATAATATTTGGCCAAATGCTTTACTACATTTATTGAGAAGATTATGTATGCATATGTTTTACATAAATATACATTTATATAAAGACATATAGATTTTCTCATTTATTCTGTCAATATGATGAAGTACACTGAAAAACTTTCAAATGTTAAACTAACATTGCATTCCTGATCGAGTAGGACTAATTGATTTGTTATTAGTTTTTTCAGGATTTTGCTATTATGGTTATGAGGAATACTGATTTGTAATTTTCTTTTCTTACGAGATCCTTACCATATTTTGTTTTCAGCGTAACACTTGTCTAATAAAACAAGTTGAGAAATGTTCCCTTCTCCTCAGTTTCCTGAAGACATATGTGTATGACTGATATTATTTCTTATCTTTTTACTTTTATTGTTTTTGCAGAAATATTATTTTTTCTTTAAATGTTGTAAACAATTCATCAGTGAAACCATCTAAGCCTGGAGCTTACTGGTTGAAGATTTTTTTCCCTTTTAAATTATAAGTTAAATTAAATACATAAGGGCTATTCAGATTTTCTATTTCTCTTTGAGTCACTTTTGGTAAGCTGTATTTTTTAGAGAATTTGTCCAGTTTATGTTGTTGAATTTATGTTAAAAATATGTTTATAATAACCCCTTATTTTTCTTTTTTTTAAAATTCTTATTTTGTTATATCAGTCATCATACAGTACATCCCCAGTTTTTGATGCAATGTTCCATGATTCATTATTTGCATATAACACCCAATGCACCATGCAATATGTGCCCTCCTTAATACCCATCACCGGCCTATCCCAATCCTCCTCCCCCCTCCCCTCTGAAGCCCTCAGTTTGTTTCCCAGAGTACACAGTCTTTCGTGGTTCATTCCCCCTTCTGTTTACCCCCCCTTCACTCTTCCCTTCCTTCTCCTACCGATCTTCCTATTTCTTATGTTCCATAAATGAGTGAAACCATATAATTGTCTTTCTCTGCCTGACTTATTTCACTTAGCATAATCTCTTCCAGTCCCATTATTTTTCTTTTAATGTCTATAAGAACTATAGTGCTATCTCCCTTTTATACCTTATGTTAATTTGAGGTTTTTTTCTCATTTTCTTGATCAGTCTTGCTAGGGGTTTATTCATTTCAAATATTAATTTTTTTTCTTCTTATTGATGTCTGCTCTTGTTTTTACTATTTTCTTTTTTCCTCTTACTCTGGGTTTATTTTCCTCATTTTTTTCTAGTTAATTAAGTCAGAAACTTAGACATTGATTTTATACTACTCATTTTGAGATACTTTATTATTTCCTCTGTGATTTCTTCTTTGTCTCATGGGTTATTTAGAAGTATGTTGTTAAACTTCTAAATATTTGGGGATTTTACTTGTATCAATTTCTCATTTAGTTTCATTATCTCAGATAACATTTTCTATAAGATTTTAATTTTTTGAAACTTTCCGACTTGGTTTTATGGCCCAGAATATGGTCCTTGTGAACTTGAGAAGAAATATATTCTGCAGTTATTGGGTAGAATTCTATAAATGGTGAGTGGATCAAGTTGGTTGACAGTGTTGTTGAAGTCTTCTACACACTTGTTTTTTATCTGCTTGTTCTAATATTTACTTAGAGGTGTTAAAATCTCCAGGTATGATTATTTGCCTATTTATCTCTTTAGTCCTATCAGTTTTTGACTCATGTATTTTTTCAGTTAAAAAACTTTTTATTTTGAAATAATTTTTCCATTCTTTTAAAGAAATATTTATTAGTGAAGTACAGTTGATATACAATGTTATATTTGTTTCTGGCGTACAACAGTAATTTGACAATGATTCATGTAATTTGAGCCTCTGTTACTAGGTATATACACATTTAGGATTATTTTATCTTCCCAGAAATTGGTCCTCTGGTAACACTTTTTTTTTTTTTTAAAGATTTTTATTTATTTATGTGACAGAGAGACAGCCAGTGAGAGAGGGAACACAGAAGGGGAGTGGGAGAGGGAGAAGCAGGCTCCCAGCAGAGGAGCCCAATGTGGGACTCGATCCCAGACTTTTTTTTTTTTTTTAAAGATTTTTATTTATTTATGTGACAGAGAGACAGCCAGTGAGAGAGGGAACACAGAAGGGGAGTGGGAGAGGGAGAAGCAGGCTCCCAGCAGAGGAGCCCAATGTGGGACTCGATCCCGGACTGCCAGGATCACGCCCTGAGCCGAAGGCAGATGCCTAACGACTGCGCCACCCAGGCGCCCCTCTGGTAACACTTCTTGTCTTGAAGTCTGCTCTGCCTCACATTATAAACCCACCCCAGCTTTCTTATGCTCCATGGTTACATGGTGTGTATTTTTCTATCCTTTCACTTTCAATCTGTGTCTCTGTATTCAGATAACTTCTCTTGTAGATAGTATAGTGTTGGGTCTTACTTTTTATTAGGTCTGGTAGTTTCTGCCTTTTAATAGAAATGCTCAGTCCATTTAAATTTAATGTAATTATTGATATGATTGACTTTACAGCATTTTGCTTTTTAAAAATTTAATTTGATTTTGCATTTTTGGTTCAGTTCTACTGCACAATGATTCGATATTAGTATACAATGTAGAATGATGGCCACAAACCTAGTTAACATCTATCACCTTGCAAAATTACGAACTTTCTTTTCTTGTGATGAGAACTTTTAAGATTTACTCTCTTAGCTAGTTTCAAATATGCAATACAGTATTACTAACTATAGTGACCATGCTGTATATTTCCATGACTTGTAAATTTTGTTACTGGAAGTTTTTATCTTTTGACCCCTTTCTTCCATTTCTCCCATACCCTACACCTTCCACCGCTGGCAACCACCAATCTGTTCTCTGTATCTATGAGATTGGTTTTTTGTGGGGTTTTTTTTTTGGATTCTACATGTAAGTGAGATCATACAGTATTCTTCTTTCTCTGCTTGACTTACTGCTTCTTTTTTTAGCAGCCTAATACAACGCTCATTTTATTTTTTAATTTTTTAAAATTTTAATTAAAAATTTTTAAAAATTTGAGTATAGTTGACACACAATGTTACATTAGTTTCAGGTTTACAACATAGTTCAACCCCTCTGTACATTATGTATGCTACCATCAGTCACCATACAACAGTTTTATGATATCACTGACTATATTCTCTAAGCTGTGCTTTTTATTTCCAATTGTTCCATTTAAAAAAAAATTTTTATTCTGTTTTTCTTTCCTGCCTTATTAGTTGATAAAATAATTATTAGTATTTCATTTATTTTATAAATTCTGTTTCTAGCTATTGCTCATGATGGGGATTTTGTTTTAAAAGTAGGAACATGGGAATCAGATGGAATAATTAAATTCACTTGGAATAATATTTATCAATAAGGATATCTGAAGCTGTTTATGGAGACCTACATTAGCAGCAGATATATCTAGAAGCAAAATTGAAACACATGAGTCATGGCTGACAATCTAGAGCTAAATCTGCAAGCATGTGGATATTCTCCTTGAATGAGCTCCTTGAATGAGCCATAAGATGTAAATCCTCGTATCACTGTCCTTCCTTCAAGGCGCTCAGTATGTGAGTAATTTCTACNCAAGGCGTTCAGTATGTGAGTAATTTCTATGTTCACTCATTTGTTCAAAATTTATTTCTTGAAATGCCTATTGTGTTCAAGGTGGGGTAACCAATATGAAGGATAAAGATGAATGAGAAAAGGTTCCTAACTTCAGTAGCATACAATTTAGTCAAAGGGATAGGATAGGTATNCTCATTTGTTCAAAATTTATTTCTTGAAATGCCTATTGTGTTCAAGGTGGGGTAACCAATATGAAGGATAAAAGATGAATGAGAAAAGGTTCCTAACTTCAGTAGCATACAATTTAGTCAAAGGGATAGGATAGGTATAGAAATAACTAATTCTTAGAAAGCACCAAGTATAGTATCTGACATATTGTTCAATAAATGTTAGTAACAAAATTTAAATTCTTATTATGCATATAATAATGTGTTAAGTACCCTAAATTAAAAATAAAAAAACCCCTAATATCAACTTGGAAGAATAGTGTATCTTACTAGAGGGTGGCAGGGGGATCAGCAGGCCTTTTGTGAATGAGGTGGCATTTAACCTGGTTATTGAAAGATGAGTAGAATTCTGATAGAGATGTAAGCAGAAGGCATAACAAGAAATGGAACAATGAGCAAATGTAAGGAGGAAGGAACATGTAGGTGAGTGTTTAAGAACCAGTGAGTATTTTACATGTAAACACAGGATTCATACAGGTAAAAGTATATAGTAAAGCTGGAAAGCAGGCTGGACCTATGCCATCAAGTACCTTACACACTAGACTAAGAAACTGGAAGTTAATACAGTAGGCAATAGGAAGTCAGGCTTCTGAACAGGGAAATTAAGTAATGAAAGTGATACTTTATGAAGCTTTATTTGGAAGCAGTACATAAAGTCTATAAGACTACGGAGGCTGGGGCAGAGCTTCCCTACCAGCAATGTCAAAAATGGGTTAGAGGTGTGCTTAAAAATGAATCTCTTTAGCCCTCAGGGTACTGGGGGCTTGGCACAGCTGTAACCTCAAGGCAAGTCATGTCTAGGTATAAGGAGTTGCGATTTTTTTTTTTTTTAAGATTTTTTTATTTATTAATTTGACAGAGAGAGACAGCCAGCGAGAGAGGGAACACAAGCAGGGGGAGTGGGAGAGGAAGAAGCAGGCTCATAGCAGAAGAGCCTGATGTGGGGCTCGATTCCATAACGCCGGGATCACGCCCTGAGCCGAAGGCAGACGCCCAACCGCTGCACCACCCAGGCGCCCCAGGAGTTGCGATTTTTTATCTCAGTACGCTATACAAATTTTTATAATTTTCTCAGTGTGCTATGATGTAAATGTAGCACTAAACTAAAAAACCAGAGAAGACCAGGAAGGGTAGTAATACAGGTATGATGCCATGAGCAACGGAATGGTTTTTGGGGTGACAATGACAGGAATGAATTTGAGATTGATGGATGTGAGAAACATCACGAAGCCAGAATTAGCAGGATGTAGGCCGATCATACAGAAAATATACTTTAAAATATCTGTGGAGAAATTCCAAGGTTTAAAAACGTCTAGGGTACGGAGAAGCTAATAGGTAGTAAAGGTATACAGAGGTCATCAGAGTTGAGAAGAGAAACTCTCATGTCCAAGTAACCAGTATGGAGGTTGAAATAACCGAAGATGCTGGCCAGGAGAAAGGAAATTATAATCACTTTTTCTTACTGAATACCTCCAAAACCTTTAAGAAAGATATAAAAGTCTCTCAGGAATAAACGTGATTGCCCAGGAACCTCATGCTCACTCCAGTCCTTTTCTCTGGCTTCCACACTGATAAAACACTGTTAAGGGGATGGGGTAGACATGAGTGAAGGAGGAGAGGCTTGAGGGAAGGCCACAGCTGACACTAGAGTTGAAGAGGAAAGAGGGAGGAAGGGCAGGAGCACGAGAGGGAGATGGATTCCATTTTATTTTTTCCCCCACTTCTTAAAAATGTCTTAAATACCTTTTAAATAGTTTTTAGTGGAAAGCTAAGGTTTCATATATACACAGTGTTGTGCAGCCATGGATGCCATTTAATTTTACCTAACCGTGGAGCAAAAAAACAAAAGACAAAAAACAAAACCCAAACATAAAGATGAGGAGGTTTCTAACCACACAAACGCCACAACACGGAGTTGGAGTCATGGCTTTACTGATTTTTTGAACTCTACAGAAAGGACTAGAAGCTCTACTATCTTTAGTACAAGAAAAATGTATTCTATTTGGATGTGAGAATGAGAAATTTTAGAGAGAAAGGAGGAAGTAGCAATTCCTGTAGGAATTTTCATTTTTTTCAGGTAAAATCTTTTCTCTGTTAACCGTATCCTATGGGACATCAGCTATGGCACATTTGCTTTTGGCAATGTGATAAAAATCATTATTTCTATGGCACACTCTGGGTGAACTTGGGCTCCAAAGCTTCCACCTTTCACCTTCTGCGCACCCCATCTGTACCTTTGTGGAGATTCTCCAGGGGCTCCAGGACTCCCCTCCGGAAGGAGGCCATGGGGTCTTGAACACAGGACCGAAGGCTCAGCATGCTCTGTAAATGAGGCTCCCGAAGAAGCTGCTCCCGATAGGCTGCCAGCTGAGGTGAGCGGCAGAGCAGGGCAGCGACATTGTGGACAAATTCTGGTACCAGGCAGGTGTAGGCATTATCTGCTTGGCAATAGTGATAGGCAACCACCTACAACAGAAAGATGAGGATGCAAACAGGTTTATCAGGAGCAAGAGCAACAGCCACGGTTACTGTATGATCATTCTCTAACATTGTCTTCCGTCTCCCCATTCCTCAACTTTTTCAAATAAAAACAAAAGCTGCTGTCTCAGAAACTGCCTGCTTTATCTAAGATCAGAAATTTGATATAATATTTCTATTACATACACGTATCATAATTCACAATTAAAATTTATAAATGCAAATTGAGTTTTGGATTATAAGATTCCTTTGCAGAATTTGGATTTTAGATTATAAGAAACAGGAAACAAGTCTGAGAATAAAGATTTACATTTATCTCTCTAATATTTTTTTTTAAAGATTTTATTTATTTATTTGACAGAGATAGAGACAGCCAGAGAGAGAGGGAACACAAGCAGGGGGAGTGGGAGAGGAAGAAGCAGGCTCATAGCGGAGGAGCCTGATGTGGGGCTCGATCCCATAATGCCGGGATCACGCCCTGAGCTGAAGGCAGACGCTTAACTGCTGTGCCACGCAGGCGCCCCTATCTCTCTAATATTTCCCATAATGCCGGGATCACGCCCTGAGCTGAAGGCAGACGCTTAACCGCTGTGCCACCCAGGCGCCCCTATCTCTCTAATATTTACTCAGCATGGAACAATACAGGAAAAAGTCCAATCTTGTAATAAAGCATCAGGAATAAAATGATCCCAGAAAAACCTTGTTAATCTCAATAAACACATGTATTTATTAAGTCCTTACTTTTTAAAAATTAATGTTGTTGTAAATAGCTTTATAAAAAATAATTCAGATTTAAGAATTATCATGAGTATTTTCTAGCACCCAGAGACAATCAGAATTAGATGACAGGAAAAGGGAAATGACTGAGATTTTTGTTAGCTGCAGGTCTTAAATTCAAAGAACTTGGAAAATGTGTGAGTCTTAATATCATCCATCCATCTGGGCTGTCTGGCCGGAACTTGGTTTTAACCTCTGGGTTTTTTGTTTTGTTTTTTTTTTTTTGAATTTGCACAGAGCTCACTCCACACCTTTTGGTGTTCTCTTTGCCTCAAGGGTAAGGGCAGAGGGTGATTTTAACCTACAGCACCCTGTTGGCTCATAACTACTCATGAAAGTGAAGGTACAGAGGAGAGAACATGAAATTGGCAGTGCGGATTCAGCTTGAATATATGGACAGCACTTGGCATGGTGCTCAGTGCAAAGAAGGTGCACAGTGATGTCGGCTGATGCTGTCATCATCATCACTGCCTTGCCCCTACTCCTCCTCTTCCTCTCCATCATCATCATCATCATCATCACCATCAAGGTTCTGTGGACTCTCTCTTTTATGGCTACTGGCTTTGTGCCTTTAGGCAGGTGAAAACTGCCCTGGGAGCCTTCATCGATAGTGTACTGGGACTCCAGCCCTTCTACCATCTCTCAGAGAACAGTCATCTGCTAAATTGTTCTATTTTGAAAAGACTCCTGATCTACAGGTATCATTCTTGCTCTTTAACAAATACTAGAAATGTCACTTTTTTTTTTAAACACCTGAAATCCTTCTCATTAAGCACACAAGGAAAAATTTAATACAGGAAATGTTACTATCCACAGAAAGCTGAGGATAGGAATTGCTTGTGAGTGAAGCAATGATATGTGATCACAATACAGAATTGGAAATGAGAAGTTATATTTTAAAAATCTCCATTCTTTTCTTTAGATAGATTGGTCATTGTTTTATTACCTATCTTAAGCACAATGCAAGGAACCAAAGAGAAAACCTGGCAGCAATTGATCTGCCCTCTCAAGGAACAGTGAATGTCAGTGGTTATATCCACATGGATACAAATATCTACTTCATAAAAAGCAAACAGCAAACCTCTGAATCAATATGAACTTTCATTGTATTTTACCTTGATTGCTTCCACATGTCGAGGTGAAGCACAGCTGAGCAAATCAGCTGTAACTTACCCTTTACCTAAAGTAATGGGATAGAAGTTTGAAGATAAAAATTCTGCAATTTAGGAAAAGGTTTCTCGTACTGATTTTATTAAAAATCATCTGTGCTGAATGAGGTTTTTATCTAACAAAGGACATTGCTAAAGTTACTCCTTCTGTGGCTACCTTTATTTCTTTTATTTTAAAATGTTTCTTCAGCATTTCAAATATAAAGTCTTGACTGCTTTGCAGAATTCAGGCAGAAAGGCCATTCAACATCTTCATGAAATCTGCACTGTGGCTCAAAATAGGTTATTTACTAGACATTTCAAAGCAGCTACGTAGCATACATACACAGAACATGCACACATAGTAACTGACAAACACAGGTGCATTTGTCAAACCTATTTGGTACTTCCTCCAAATTGTCTATTGACATCATCTACAACTTTTCCTACATATACAAATAGGAAACAAGTCACTAATGTGTTTTTTTCCCTTCGGTCTCTCATTGTACCAGTGTTCAGTGGTATTAGATTTTTCCCTACAGTTTTGAGAAAGTTATCATGGCCACCTATCTTCAGTCACTATCATTGCAACTTCTTGGAAATGATTCAGAGTAAGTCTACCCCCAATAAATCAGCAGGCAGAATTCTCCTTGAATTCTTGTCTCTCATGGTGATTCGCTGAAATTTCATTTTCAGCTATGCCTCTCATATTATTAATTTCTGTCCATTTCAAGTTTTTCTTACGTTAAATCCCTATACATTTTTAAACTTATGCCCCATTCCTTTATTTATTTTTAAGATTTTATTTATTTATTTGTCAGAGAGAGAGAGCAAGCACAAGCAGAGGGAGTGGCAGGCAGAGGCGGAGGGAGAAGCAGCCTCCCTGCCAAGCAAGGAGCCTGATGCAGGACTCCATCCCAGGACCCTGGGATCATGATCTAAGCCAAAGGCGTCCCAAATCCCTAGACTTTTTTATTAAATAATTCTACCCAGAGTATGTCTGATATGACCAGAATTATATTAATTCTTTGGGAAAGATAGTGAGTAAATTTTATTTATTTATTTATTTGCGGGGGGGGGCAGAGGGAGACGGAGACGGAGACTCTTAAACAGGTTCCACACTTAGTGCAGAGCCTGATGCAGGACTTGATCTCATGACCCTGAGATCATGACCTGAGCCGAAATCCAGAGTAGGACACCTAACCCACTGAGCCATCCAGACACCCGAATAGAAAGTAAATTTTTGATTACTCCTAAGAGGGAAGAAAGAAAAAGACAGGTTTGTAGGCTATATAGGCAAAAGACGGGAGGTCAGCATAACTTTGAGTATAAGAAACTTTGATTTGGGACCCCTGGCTGGTTCAGTCTGTGGAGCATGCGACTCGAGCTTGGGGTTGTGGGTTTAAAGCCCACACTGGGTGTAGAGATTACTTAAAAAATGAAATCTTTAAAAAAAAAAAAAGCTTTGATTTAGTGCTGTATACAAGAATCATAAGATGAAGTAAAATCCTCAACAAAGGGCCTCATCAAATAATTGGGTGGCAGGAAATCTGTCAGGGTTGTGTTAAAAATCCCAGGCCTTCACTCTCCAAAGACAGTTTTCTTTTGTTTTCTTTTCTTTTTTTTTTTTTTTTAAGATTTTATTTATTTATTTGACAGAGATAAAGACAGCCAGCGAGAGAGGGAACACAAGCAGGGGGAGTGGGAGAGGAAGAAGCAGGCTCATAGCTGAGAAGCCTGATGTGAGGCTCCATCCCATAACGCCGGGATCACGCCCTGAGCCAAAGGCAGCTGCTTAACCACTGCGTCACCCAGGCACCCCCAAAGACAGTTTTCTACTTCAAACGAATAATCTGTGACAGGATTAAGCTAATCTCACATAAAGAAAAGGACAGCTCTGACTATCTGGAATTCATTTGGAAATAAAAACTTGATTTACATAATGACTGATATTTGTATCATTTAAATTCTAATGTTGCAAATACCCATCCTTCAGGTCTGCTCTCATAGTCTCACTCCGTCTCTCCTTTTCATTATCCTCGAATTCCCTCATCCCCAGCTGACTGACCTCTTGCTCACCACATCCCTTCCAACACTTTCTTGTGGCTTCTGATATTTCCAGGGACCTGGAGGTTTAGTATGAATAACGACCTTTTCTTGCCTTTCTCTGTCCCTCAACTCTGACTCTAATCCTTACCCTGGGGCTGGAAGCTAAGAATAGCTTCCAGACTTGGGTTCTGCCTCAGTAATTTTCCAGCTTGGAGATTTTTTTTTTTTTTTGGCAGTAGGACTTTTATTTTTTAACTTTTTATTTTGAACTAATTTTAGATTTACAGAAATGTTGCAAAAGTAGTACACAGAGTTTCTGTATATCCCTCACCCAGTTTCTCTTTTTATTAATATCTTACATAACCATAGCATAATTATCAAAACTAGGAAACAACACTAGCAAAGTATTATTAACTAAAGGCATCATTCAAATTTCACTAATTTTCCACTAATGTCCTTTTTCTGTTCCAAGATTCTATCCAGGTCCCTGTATTGCATTTAATTGTTATTTCTCCTCAGGCTCCTGTAGTCTGTAAGAGCTCCTGGTCTTTGTCTTTCATGGACCTTGACACTTTTTTTTTTTAATGGTTTATTATATTCTGTTAGTCACCATATAGTACATCCCCGGATTCCGATGCAAAGTTCGATGCTTCATTAGTTGCGTATAACACCCAGTGCACCATGCAATATGTGCCCTCCTTACTACCCATCACCAGCCTATCCCATTCCCCCACCCCCCTCCCCTCTGAAGCCCTCAGTTTGTTTCTCAGAGTCCACAGTCTCTCATGCTTCATTCCCCCTTCTGATTACCCCCCCTTTCTTTATCCCTTTCTTCCCCTACCGATCTTCCTAGTTCTTATGTTCCATAGATGAGAGAAATCATATAATTGTCTTTCTCTCCTTGACTTATTTCACTTAACATTATCTCCTCCAGTGCTGTCCATGTTGCAGCAAATGTTGAGAACTCGTTCTTTCTGATAGCTGAGTAATATTCCATTGTATATATGGACCACAGCTTCTTAATCCAGTCATCTGTTGAAGGGCATCTCGGTTCCTTCCATGATTTGGCTATTGTGGACAATGCTGCTATGAACATTGGGGTGCATATGGCCCTTCTCTTCACTAC